>NC_140280.1:14820447-14851371 GCF_964030765.1 Micromesistius poutassou
CTGGTAAATGTACGAGACCTATGTTGGGTGCTGCATTGAATCCTATCACGTGACGTTTAAGCTGGCCTCACTCTCTTTGGAAACATGGTTAATTACAATCAGTGCAGGAATTCCACATAACGTTGCACCATGGACCCAGTCATCATTGCAGGATATAAGAAATGTGAATTATATGTAAGCCTAGTAGTGACAGCATCTCCTCGCTGATTTTTAACTTTGAGACTGGATTGAGACTTTGCTTTATAGGAACACTTATTTATACACTAGCATAAATAAATAGTAAACTGTTAGTATCAAAGCTCTGCTCTATTTATATAATTAATGAAGGAAAATCTCAAATTGACTTGATTTATAGAATGTTGTTTCGAAAGAAATATGTTGGACACTCTAATGATAGCAATTAACAGATTTTTTTGATAGCAAGATCTGTTATTTTTCTTCATAAAAGAGATTTAGAATGTATTAAATGTAGAGATTAAATGTATTTACCTACATATTTACAATCACCATTTGGGTTATACAACAATTCAATGCATGAAATATTTTTGCATTAAGAAGGTCCACAGTTAAGAGATGCACAACCATTCGCAAACAGTAAGACCCATTTCCTAAAAACGGAGGAAATAGTAAAACATTACAAGACGACTGCCCCCACCCTAGTCGATACGATTCCTCTCAAAAAGGAGAGGATTTGAAACCCACCTCAGAAACCATATTTCCTCCCTGAACCATGAATGTGTTTATTTGTACAAGAGGCGGCCCGCCCCCCTCCCAGGTCAGAGATCACCGGCACTTTGTCTTCTTTCCATCGCGCTGACAGTGGCTTCGCTCCTCCGTCGTCCGGGCTGAGGCCACCAAAGCTTGTTAGTTGTGTAGTGTAGGTTTTTTGCGTTTGTTCTAGCCCGCAGATTCCATTGTGTGTGTGTGTGTGTGTGTGTGTGTGTGTGTGTTTGTGTGTGCGCGCACGAGTGTGCAGCCGCGGATCCGTCTTCGCTGACCGAACCACGTGGGCCCGGGGCTCCCCACCATTTTAAACAGCCAGTCTGTCACCGCTCCCACAGCCGTGGGGGCGGGGATGCCTCCGAGCACATACGGAGAGGGGTACACTAGGAAATGGCTTCCATACATCAAGCGTTTCCTTTTCATGGAAAGGTGGGGTAGACGGGGGGGTGGTGGGGGGTGGGGTGGGGTGGGGTGTAAGCGCTGTAGCGGGACCGGGGTCGTGGTGTTTAAAGCGGTGTAGTGGTGGCTGAAGGCTGTGGTGATGTGGAGGGGGCAGATAATGGACACACAATAGGCTAAGGCAAACATTGGCCGGTGAGACAAAGGCTGGTCCACTTAGGTCACAGTGGGGCGAAACTCTTCCCATTATATGGGGGAAGTGATCTTCATTGAGGCTTGAGGCTTTTTTTTTTAAGAACCCCCCAATAAAGGGCTTTTGCGCTTTACTCGTCTGCACTCTGGGTCTGGATCAAAGCCAGCAGAGCACGTCGGTTTATGGAAGAGGGGCCGTAAAGCAGAGCAGTCACAACATCCCACAACCACACAGGGCTGGCTGCAGGGTACCATGCGTGCTATCATGGCCGTGTTGTCATTGCTGCACCCCCCCCCTCTCCTGGAGTACGCAGATATGGGAGGCTAGAAATGCCCTGTTTATTTTCCTTCTTTCTTCCCTTTCATGAAACAATAGACGATAAAAGACAGACCTATATATTTGATAGATATTTCCAAATAAAGGAAAAATCAGAAAGGTAGATTTCCTTTAAGAAAAATGTAATCTACCTTTCAGTTGTTCAATTAAGTCACGTGAAATTTGTAACAGCTTTTATCTCTTGGACAAGACCTGTCTGTAGGTTTTCCAGCTAGTAGTGCAAACCACCATGCTCTTACTTATTAGTCCAACAGCCGGTTGAGTTGTGGTCTAATTTATGACTTGAAAACAAGCAGTCAATTACATGGTCATTACACGCTCTTAAAGATTGAGTCTTCCCTGCTTGCTGTTATTCACATTTATAACGTTGTTTCTCAATAAATGTGCCATTACCCCTGAAAAAAATAAAGTCACTCAAGCCACATGATAAACAACACAATCAGGCCTTATCAGCTAACCACATCTAGCCTGGGGTGGATGCTGAAGATATTTTCCAAACAGCGTTACACAAGACCGAGTTTGCACTTGGGCTTCTGCAAGCACTACTTCATTTTGTTATTGTTTTGTTGTTGTTTTGTTTGTGTTGTGTGCGAGTGTATGTGTCACGGTGTGTGGTGCGTTTGTGAAACCGTACGCGTGTTTGTGTGACTGAAGGGCCATTATGGGACAGCTTTTTAATGGCGGTCTGGGAAAGTGGAAACCCAACGCCGGCTGACCGCTGCGCTTGTGTACATGAGCCCCACAGCTGGTGACGGCTGGGGGAAGGGAGATGGAGGTTAAGGGAGACAAGGGAGAGGGGATGGGGAGGGAGAGAGAGAGAGAGAGAGAGAGAGTATGGTGCGCTCAGTAATTAGTTGTCTGGTTTTCTATTGACCAGTCTGGTGTGGAGGCCTTGGGGACTGTTAAATTTGAGAGTGAGAGTGAAAGGATTATGCGTCTGAAAGAAATTAAACGGCAGCGATGAATAGATTGTGGTGGCCAAACGGTAGGCTGCTATTTCTTTTTTTCTTTTATTTATTTATTTTGTTCCTCCATCTGCTTCGTTCGCTGACCTGCGTCTCGTGGGTGGCTGGGCTTGTGTTTTTCCTGTCAGAAGGCACTCGTCGTCGCGTCGTAGGTAAATTGAAAAATTGTTCCATCGGTCATGACAGTTTTATGGAGGAATAACACCCAATTTTGGACTCATTCGTCCGACGCACACAGACTTGGACACACACACTCACACATATGCACACACACATACACACAAAATGCCATTGTTCCGTATTCACTGTCAAATATGAAGCCCTCTTAGCGGACGACTTATCATCAACCCGGGCAAAAAAAAAAAAAAAAAAATCCTTTCTGTGTGTTAGCCGTCAAGAGTTTGATGTGGCAACTGTGTAATTAGATCCTTTGGAGGGGAGAGGAGGCGATGGTGCGGGGGTGTAGGGGGAACAACTGATGATGCTTCTCTGGCCGCCGTGGGGGGGGGTGGGGGGGGGGGGGGCAGCACTGTCCCTGGTCGGTCTGACAGTTTGGGCAAAAAAGAACAGGTCACCCCAGGCTTGTCTGTGAAGGCCCATGAACACACAATGGGGACCTGGATCCACAGCGTATGGTTTGGTCACTCAGACCCTTACCTCTTACCACCGTACCGCCGTCCAATAACAAAGAAAGAAAGCATGTTTGTTTTTTTTGCGTGTGGCCAGGCTGTAACACAATCCCTATAATGGCATAAAGCGGAGAGAAGGAAAAAAAGTCACAAAGATGGGAGGGGGAGAAAGTGCCTATAGCAGGGGAGTCTATTTTCGCCCAAGCGAGTTAACATTAGCCTGTGTGTGTGTGCGTGTGTGTGTGTGTGTGTGTGTGCGTGTGTGTGTCTGCGTGGAGAATGTGAACCTGCTGAACCCTTGTGCCTTGAGTGTATCTTGCGGACGAAAGAGGGATGAGGTCATGTTCTCTCCCACTGTTTGTGTAGCTGGCAGAGAGGCAAGGCCCTGCTGCTGGAAAGCCTCTCTATGACTCAGTCAGGAACCATGGCTACCCAGCGGGACGTTACCCAAACACGCCGAGATCAAATCAAGATGCAAACTCTCTGTCCCGGGGTTCGTCCCTCAACCAGCCTGCTTTCTTTCTCCAAATAAATAGCGTTAAAAGAAACACAAGGTGTATTCACATTTTAGTAGGTTCCATTTATCAGTGCACGAATTGAGGGAATATGAGGAAATATATGGTATTAGGAAGAGTGTGGTTGTGAAGTTATTTAAGATTTGGTTGTATTTTGTTGTTGTGTTTTTCCATCAGAGGCATTAATATCTCGATGACAATGAGCCCTCTTGTACCCCTTGTAGATGTGAATCCCCTTCTCTCTCTCGCTCCCCCTCTCTCTCTCTCTCTCGCTCTCTCTCGCTCTGTGGCAGAGATTCCTTAGCGATTATCGCAGTGTAAATAGAAGTGGTCTGGACACTGTACCCTGGTACTGGGATGATTCTATCCAGGCCGCTCTAGTGGGAAACAGGTCGCTGGTGTAGCATTAACAACAGCCTGCTCGCCGTTCTCTCTGTGCGTCCCGTACCGCCGTCAAAAACACTGTTTCCATTGTGTTTTCCATTCCAAGTTTCTCTGATAAAATGAAAATATACAGACGACGTTCAAACCTAGGATGGCCTAAATATCAGCAGGGGTGTGTCTCTGGCATGTCGGCTGTGAAGCCGGTGGTGTTGTTGTAAATATATACGCTCGCTCTAAATAAACATGGGCATCCATGAGGGGAAAGTGATTTCCAAGACAACCAAACATTGTAGAATGCCGCTCCGTCTTTATGACGATGTTTGCCATAGACACGGAACATTTGCGCTGGGATATATTATTGTTTTGGTGATGGTGTTATTGTGTTATTGTTTATCAGCCATCGTTCCAGTGTGTTTCGTGCGTGGCTATCCAAATGTAGGCCAGAGTTACAATGGTAGAAGGATTGATGTGCACAAGAACTTGTTCTCCAAAGGATGAGCTGATTTACAGAACAATAAAATGAATAAAATGGAGGAAAATACTAATAACAATGTGGTAATAATAAGTAATGTTATTTAATTACGAGTCCAATGAAATCTGGTAATGATGGGGATGATGATGAAACTATTTACCCCTCTCTATAGAAAAATGTACACCACAATGAACAGGAAAAACATACCGTAGACATTTCTGCCTAAAGTGTTCGCAGATGGAAGGAAAATGGAGGCCGAACACATTGTTACGTTAAATGAAATGAAATTATGAAAGTCAGGTACAAAAAAAACAAAAAACTGGAATATGAACAATGTTCTCTGTTCAAAAGTCTAAATCAAAACATAAAGTGAAAAAATATATACAGTTTCCGTCCTTTCCTCCGATTACATTGTGATTTCAATTTTAGGCCCAAGGGAAAAAACCTGAGTCTTTCCTGGCTATTGCATGGAAACTCACTCACCGAAATTACATTAATGCAGTTTGCTTGCACAGGAGGTTTTTTTCTCCTTTATAATCCAATTGGCGTATTGTGCTGTAAGTTAGATGGTTTTCCTTTGTGCTGTTTGTGATTATTGCAGCGATACCAGCTGCGCCTGCCGCCTGCGTCACCAGTGAGACCCAGCCATCGCTTGTGTCACTGCTTTAATACGTCCATTACACTTGAAAATTAAGGACAGCCAAGGCATGAGTGCATCTGCTGTACAAATGACCACCTCGAAGGCAAACACAGCCATTATCAAAGACTGTGTATTTGTATGTTAGCATCTCTGTTTCCATATATTTGTGCATGCGTGTGTGTGTGTGTGTGTGTGTGTGTGTGTGTGTGTGTGTGTGTGTGTGTGTGTGTGTGTGTGTGCCTGTGCGTGTGCGTGTGTGTGTGTGTGTGTGTGTGTGTGTGTGTGATAGGCTCTGATGCCTTTCCAGGTACTTTCCCAGCTCTTATACCGCCCCAATCTAGGTTTCACTTCAAACGGTGTATGTGTGTGACGCCATCTTGCTGGAGGAATATCTCTGTCCTCTGCGTGGCTTGTGCATACGTGCGTGCGTGCAGGTCGGTGTACACATGCCTCTCTTGCTGAATGGGGCTGCCCAAGTCAAGATCACGGTCGCAGGCCGTGGTCTCGTAGACCCGGTCTTGTGTACCTCTGTAGACGGGACAACCCCCCCCCCCCCCCCACCTCACACACACACACACACACACACACACACACACACTCTCTTTCTCTCTCTCTCTCTCTCTCCCTCGTCCCCAGACCGCCTCCCCCCGCTGCCTGTCACCCCGCTGAGCCCCATGGGTAATAGATGGTGTCATTGCTCTGGGTTTGAGTCCACCTTTAGCAGCCAGACAGAACGGGGGCCAGAGCCCGCCGAGCGGAACAATGACGCGTGACATTTGTCAAGGTGAATAAGCTGTAGATGTGTGTGTGTGTGTGTCCGCGTGTGTCTATGTGTGTGTCTCTGACGTGCAGTGTGTGTTTGTGGAGGTGGTGGGGGGGGGGGGGGGGGAATGCTGGCACATGTACACACACACGTGACAGTGTGACAGTGTGGCAGGCTTGACAGGTAGCCGGAGGAGGAGGAGGAGGAGGAGGAGGAGCAGGATTCAGGGTATGCAGATGTGGTCTCTTCTCCTTCTCCTGATTTTCTTCATTTTTCCTTGTTGTTCACCTCCAAGCTGTCTTTTCAAGTGGCTGGCTATTTCTCTCGTTGTTCTCCCAACTCATATTTTCCTGTGGTGTTTGTAGCCTTTTCGCCTCAGCTTCGCGTCGTTTTGTTGTTCTGTTGGACCTCCTTGTCTAGCTGAGTCCCGTACAGGGTTACCCATATGGAGGTGTGTGTCTGTGTGTGTGTGTGTGTGTGTGTTTGTGATAAATTAGTATAAATGTGTGTATTCATTAGCATTTTGATTCATGAGCTTTCTCGCTGGCAACGGGGGCGACCTTTGTCTGTGTGTGTGTGTGTGTGTGTGTGTGTGTGTGTGTGTGTGTGTGTCTGCTTGTTTTTGCAAGACTTTGCACGTGTCTCCCACAATTACTTAAATGTCACGTCTAAATGCATAGTTTTTGTTCCTTCTTTTTGATCACAATCAGTTTGGTTTTGTATTTCAACTTAGTTTTTTTTCTTATACACCCTGATTGCAGATCTGTATCGCCTCAACCTCGAAGTGTGTGTTTTCTCACCGAGCACTGACTCCGTGTGTCAGGCATGTTGCCCGTGGTTTCCCCTTTCTTTTGCTTCTTTAGCATATTCTACATTCATATGGAAATGTGGGGCAGAGGAGGGACAGATTCTCACATCAACTTGATCTGGTCATGAATGGCTGCCTGTGTTTGCACTGACCCACAGTTGGCTTTAAAGACACTGGCCCACCTTTGGCCCCCAGACCGGACCAGCTGAAAGCCAAGCGCAGATTCAGCAGTGATACCGGCTCGGTGGAATAATAATCATCCGGCTCGTAAGAATGCACAGATGCTCATAGCCGCCCCCAGATAATTAGATAAAGTTGAGAACGATGAGGAGCTCCGTTCTCCGGGGTTCCCATGTGGATCTTGCGGTTCAGTGTGTGTATACTGACAGCCATGCTTAGTCCCAGGAAGACGCCAGCACTCCTCTCTCCTTTTCCCCTCCTTTCAGATCATTCTTCTCTTTTCTTTTTTTTCATTTCTGAAAGACAAGAATCTCTTTCCTCTCGCCCACCCAAAACCTTGCGGTCACCAGATGATGAATGACCTTGCACTGAACGCAGGGGCCGGATGGTTTTAAATGTTTCATATTTGTGGGTCTTATATAAATCTCTAAAATAACAATAATTTATACGATTATTATTATGACGTACTTATTATTAATATAGAAATACATTACAGGGAGAAAAGCAAATATTTCGCAGAATCTCTATAATTAAATTAATATGACATGCCAAAGCCAACAACAATATCCAAGCTGCTTGAGTTAGCTCTAACAAATGCGCGACCACAGCACAGTACAAATATTTGTGTTGATTTAAATGCTTTTGCAATGTCGTTTTTATTCCCCCATTGAGAAAACCGTGTGGGATTAAGGTAATTTCTCTTTCACTGGGATGTCAGGGAATTAATATGGTCTTTGAAAAGTCCCGTTTCTAATAAACTCGGACCATGTTTCCTCTCCGAGCGCCCTGCTCCTCGAGCGGGGCCTCCCAGTCTGCCGGGCTGGGGCTGGATCAAGCTGCGGGGTTCCATCAAACAAGATTTGTCTCGGTGGATATGTCGGTTTTGTCCTCCAGGATTAAGGCCCACCACCCCATCACAACCCGTGGTTGTTACTTTGTCTTTTACAGCGTTCAGTGCCGTCTTCCGCGGTGTGTGTGTGTGTTTGTGTGTGTGCACACGTTTGATTAGCTGTTTAGATTTTTTTTTTGGTGGGGGGGGGGGGGGCGGGAGGGGAGGCGGGAGGGAGGGGAAAGTATGTCACGCTTTTTAGAAACATTTTCCATTGGACTGTATTTAGGTTTACAATACGTGATAATGTATGATGATGTAAGATGTTACTTGAATTCACTTTATTTGATTAAATACTGTATATATATATATATATATAAGATATAAAAATTAACTTTAACAAATAAATTATTTAATTTGGTGTAAACATTTATAAATCAGTTATTTTAATTAGTTATATTCAACAGGAGTGCATAAAACATTTGGCTTATGGATCCAATTTTGTAGTTTATATTAAATGGGGATTTTTGTACATTGATTGGGTTTACATTTGATTAAAAAACCTGTTGCTTTAAGAACTGCACCCTACAATTTGGAGGCTATTTGTTCTCATATACATCTCCTCAATTAAGGTTCAGGATACAAGTGGGGCCCTAAAAAGAGCAGCATGTTGCAGTAGGGGCCCAACGTGTGTGTGTGTGTGTGTGTGTGTGTGTGTGTGTGTGTGTGTGTGTGTGTGTGTGTGTGTGTGTGTGTGTGTGTGTGTGTGTGTGTGTGTGTGTGTGTGTGTAGGCGTGCGTGCACGTGAGAGCGTGCCCCCTGTTGTTTTGTCTCTCCATTAGCACTCATTCAAGAGACAATGAATTAGAGATGCGTACGATGGGCTTGTTAACACACAGGCATTAGCAAGTCTGTGTGCATGTGTGTGTGTGTGTGTTTGTGTGTGTGTGTGTGTGTGTGTGTGTGTGTGTGTGTGTGTGTGTGTGTGTGTGTGTGTGTGTGTGTGTGTGTGTGTGTGTGTGAGGGAGGGGACACTCCTCCAGTGTTATGACTGCAGTCTTTCACCCAACGATACACTCCACTCCATCACGACAAGTGTCCGGCCACTGAATAGGAAGGATTTGTTGCTCTACACCTAATTAAATGGCCCTCTAAGTAGTGGTTTGAGTAAAGGGCCCCCCTGTTCCAATCCCCTTTCTAAAGCACCTTCGAAGGCTAATGTTTGACTTTGGTGACAGTCGTGGCATGTGTTTGAAAGCTTGCGTTCCTGTGGCAAATTCTAAGGATGCCTTTCACAGCCCGCCATCTCGCCATCACCGAGGGTGCGTGTTCTGCAGCAGCCTCCCATGTGATATTTCATCTCGCTCATTAGCATAGCTTACATGCTAACGTTGTTTACACCGAGCCTGGCCCTGACTACCTTGAGTTTCCCTAAGAGGATTCTCCTCATGTCTACAATCATTAAAAAAAAATGGCTGCTTTAATTGAACACCACTCAGTTTCTTCAACTAAATCAACAGTTTTATGAGGTGGCCTCCATCTGAATAAATTGTGAGACATCTTTTTTTTTTCTTTTTTTTTACCAAAGCTTTAATACCACTCGTAAATTAGCGGAACTATGATGCTGTAGAGATATATATAGTTTCCTAGCGATGTTTATTTTTTTCACAGGTCTGACTAGAGATTTTAGAAGAGGATGAGGATCCCTATGCTTTGTGCTGCAGCATATGGGGCCGACCAAAAGCAGTGTGCCGGAGGGCCTTGTGTCTGTGAAGAGGGACGAGTCGAGGAGAGGTCAACCATAACATTGTCTGAGCATACGTCAGACATCACGGCCGCCGCCGCCGCATTGTGTGCACATGGTCCAGATGCACATTAAAACTGATCTGATTACTTCTCATTTTATACTTAATATTTATCATTTGTTTCGATGACAAAGGTATAATTGCAGCCGCGTGTCTGAGCAGTGCATCGCGTGTCAAACATCGAGTCACATGGCGCACTGGCCAATCGGCTTTCAGGAAAACAGGAAGAGAGCGAGTAGCGATATAGAAGGAAAAAAAGGCAACCTATCATAATGGGGTGGTGCTGGGGCAGCGTAGCTTTTGCCCAGCTACCCCTGTATCATAATTGGCCTCCTCCGTCATGTAGCTGGCATGGCGGTGTGCTCATATTGTTGGTCCTCTTGGCTTTACAGTGACACCGGACACTGCCGTTCTGCAGTGGGCACTTGGCTGCTACTGTATCCAGGCAGGACTACAGTGAGATTGTGAGAACAGCCGGCTTTGATTACACATCCCAGGGAACATCTGCCTTTTGTGAAGTTTTTTGGAGCGAGTTGGTGGCAGGGTGTGTGTGTGTGTGTGTGTGTGTGTGTGTGTGTGTGTGTGTGTGTGTGTGTGTGTGTGTGTGTGTGTGTGTGTGCACGCATGTGTGTACACGTTTTCTCAGAGAGTGAGAAGCAAAGGGAAATCTAAATGTTCTGTTGGGTACCTTCTCATCCATCTTTGTTCCCTCTGTCCCCTCTGTCCCTCTTTGTTCCATTCTGTTCCAGAATGTGATGGGTAATATACAGATGGGTAGTATTTTTTTTAATAGCTTTCTATGTTATTATTTTCCCAAGCTTCGGTAGCATTCACAAAGCGACTGAGCTGGCATTAGTCCTCATTAGCATTTAACGTGTGTGTTTATTTATACACTCTGGTACATAAAACACACAACAGATCACCACTCAACAGACATTCTTTCTGCTCTGGTCCAGGCCGGCCGTTTCTCGCATCTCCTCATGCAGACTTGTGTGTGCGCTGGTTCCAGTCACTGAGCTGCAGTCAAAACCATTGTCACCCTCCATTTTCTCATGCGGTTCTCGCTCAGCTCCTGGCTGCTACTAACAAGCCCCCCGCTCTGTTGTTTTGTATTGTTCATTTAAATCCATTCATAATCTAAATCTGTGTTGTTATTCCTGTTTTATTATTAGGATTTATATTATTATTATTATTATTATTAATAATAATAATAATAATACTAAAGTTGTATTATTATGCAAATGCAGCATTTAAATTAAATGTCATTTTAAACCCAACTTTTCACCACAATATTTCAAGAATTAAAAGGTTTAGATTTCAAAATACATTTTCCTTATAGACACTTCCCTGAAACATCCACGTGTCCCATATTTCCACAGCAATCGTCATTCTCTTTATGCATGTATATAAAAAGTGAAGGATTTCTTTAACTCCTATAAAAAAGAAATCAAAATAAGGAATGAATTGCGATCCACACAAAACCCTTGGAGTGATGAACCTTCATGCTTCTGGCGTGTGGTGGAGGGACAATGTTCAAACACAGTGAAGCAGTCGCTGATTGTTTGGCAGACACAATGCCCGTTCTTTCTTACCTCGCTGATTCTTTGGCTTTCCTTCCTCTGGCTTTGAATTTGCTCATTTTCTGCCCTGGCTTGGCCCCCCTCTCTCCTCCGGTTGCCCCCTGGATTGGCCCCTGCATAGCAACTTGTCACATGGAGCATGGGAGCTAGCTGCTCTCTCAGGACTGCCAGTTCTGCATTTACATGCGATACCTTGGGGTACATGAGATTGTAACGTGTAGTAGGAGATTTTTTGGGTGTGTTTTTTTTGGTCTTTCATCATGTTAACAGTATTGTAAAATAATTTATTAACGCTAAATGAACTGTATGTAAGGCTTTATATTACGTATCGCCTTGTTAAATCTCCCATGGTACAATGTCAATCTAGAAAACAGTGTAGTCTATTTAAGTTCAGACAATAATGTTATGATATTAATATAAAATGTACTGATGATACAATTATATTCAAACCTTTTTTTTATTTGTGATTTCCCTTGAGATAATCTGAAACACTAATCAAGTGAAATATATAAGATATAATTAAATCCTACAAATCAGCCTACTTTTAACATTATTATATAAAACCTTTCTTGACAAGGCTTGTAATAATTATTTTTTGCAAAACATTTGGGATAATATGCACTTTATTCCACACAATATTGAACAATGTTGATATATTGCCATTGATTGTCTGCCCTTTTTGGTTTAAGCTGTTGGTAAGTGCCAGAACTCCAACTGTCTTTTGCTTATCGTTTGCCTGTCGGAGCAAAGAATAGTTATGAGAAGCACATACACAGTACTGGAGATAAATACAATAGAATCATTTAGAATTTGGATTGTGTGAAAACAAATGTAATTGTAAGAAAATGTATTTCGATTTCTAAAGTTTAGTCCAAATGTAATATACAATTTTTATGCATTTGTATTGCATCAATATCATGAGTATTTGTTTTGTTTGATAATTAGTTTCACAATTAATTTGAATTTGTGACAGAGGCCACAATGTCAAAATTAATTCATAAACTGGCAAATTTATATATGCTAATTCATTTGAACAGAAAATAAGGTTATCTTATTGAAACAAACACATTTTGAACCCTTTTTATGCAAAAGTGAATTTTGGAAGGATGTCATGTTGAAAAGCCATTAATTGAAAGCTTTAGAAGCAAGAAGGCAATTACTCTTCATGAATATTTAAATGTGTTTGATGTCCTTCAGTTTTACTTCTTGAGTATTCATTATTATATATTAATTATATCCAGGCTCACATTATTTTTGAATATTATATAGATTTTAGTTCCTCAGTAAGATTTGTACATTTTGTGTTTATTTAAAAAGCTTATTTTCCCAACAGCCAGAATTAATGTGTGATCCAAAGTGTTGAATCTTCAGACCTTTCTGCTCATAGGAATAACTTTTCACATAAAATATCCCATCATTTCACAACCCTTACCATCTACAGAAGGCAAAAAAAAAGAGAAAAGAATGTTTAAATGTATTCTTACACATAACAGTGAAATGAAATCTCAGCTCTGGCCCACATCACACACACACACAGACCTGCGTGAAAAAAAAAAAAAGCTTGCTAAGCTATCCGTTTCACATACGCAGGGACAGAAGGTTCGATATTCATTCGATCGATGAATGAAAAGGCACAATGGCAAAATCGGACGGGGCTCCTTTTCAAATCCACGTCTCCAATGTCCCCCTCCCCGCCACCCCTCCACAGTCTGCAGTCGCTGGGCGGCCGGAGCGGCAGAGAGAGAAAGAGAGAGAGAGGAGAGCAAGGGTTACATCAAGGCTGCTCCCTGGACCGTGCAAACAAGTCTAGACCAGTGACCTGTTCAATGGCTCCTTTTCAGGAGCGGGGGCAAGTTCGCTCAGAGCGAGGAGAAAGGCAGGCATGCTCTCTTTTCAGCGGCGAAGCAGCTCACAGCCCGCAACCGCCAGGAGGTAAGGAGGGCCGGGGGGGCAAGCATCTGCTTCCATGGTTACGGGCCGGGTATGGGGACCCTACTATTGAGGAGCCTCCGTTCTCATGCTCCCACAGAGGCAATGTCACGCATCTTTAAAAAAAAAAAGAGAGAGAGAAAGAGGGAGAAAAAGCGTCAGGGCCAGGGCGAGGGCGAGGACCATATCCACAGCAGCACAGAGTTGCTCTTTGAGAGGGAAAATAAAATGATAGCACATGTCTGCTTGTGGAGGAGAGCTGAGGAGAAAAAAAACCAGAGTTGGGGAACGCTTTAGTGATGGGGGCGGCGGCATGTGCTGGATAAAGAAAGAAATGCGTCACATGATGGTAGCGAATCCTAATTCAAAGTAAGATGTGTGATGCTTTTTGTTTGTTTGTGCCATTTTGTTTTGGTTTTGCGGTGGGCGATATGCGGTTCTGTTTCTCTAATGTGTGTCAGTGGAGGATTTTTTTAGGGGCTTTTGTGTGCAAATTGTATTGTTTGGTGGAAGTCAGTAGCCCAGATGATTTATCCTCAGCGGGGGCAAAGGTCAAGGTTTATGTGTTGAACTCTTTTGTTCGGGAGGCTAGGATATTTTCTTATTCTTCCCATTCCTGCTTCCTATGCCTTTCCCAGTTGTAGACTAATTTAGTGGAAAAGGCTGAGGGAAAACGACAGCCCAAGTGATTTGCCGTCGTTCACTTGTTTTTTGCTCTTTTAGTTGTATTGTGGAATATTCTCGAGATAAGCTAGTGGAAATATTAAGACTTGGTAAATATTTTGAAAAATGGTTAATACATGAAGATGTCTTATTCTTACCACACACCTGATCGAATTTATATGAACTACGAATGTATCCCAAGACAATTGAATAACCTAAAACAGGACAAAAGTTTTTTCTCGCTTGTTCTTTTTTTGCGGGTTTGTGTTTGGACACGGGCTGGACACAGGCTGTGGGTCTCCAGTTGAATGGACACTTTTTTTGCGGGTGGGAGTGTGTGAAAGGGGAGGGGTGGGTGGGTTTCTTGACCAAGGCGTAGGGAGTGGGAGGTGTCGGTGTGTTGGAACGTTGAATTTGGTCATGCAGCTGACGCCTCACCCTCCTAGCCGCACTCCAAACAGAAGGGACAGATGGTTGGGCCCCGAGGAGAGGCTAGGGGCCGACGGATTTGCTACCAGACCGTGGGAAAGTCTTCCCTGGACTTCACCTGCTTAGGGAGCTGTGACTGGATTAAATAGCAATGAAAGAAATGAGAAATAGAGGAGGAGAAAAAAAATGTCATGCAAAGAACGGTGTACAATGCTTTGCTAGGAAGCTAGTTTAGCATCAGAGTACAGCAGTACAGAGAGAGAGTCGGGAGTCCGTTGGAAGTGTTTTGTCATTTGTGTTTGTATTATTTCTTTCTTTCAAATAACACAAAACTTTCTCTGTCACTGTGTTTTCTGTGTGTGTGTGTGTGTGTGTGTGTGTGTGTGTGTTAGAGCATTTTGAAGGCAGTCGGGTTGCTGGGTTCATTCTGTTTTAGCGTGTGTCTTGGTTAATCCTAATTGAAAACAGTTGATGGTTGGATTGGAGGGAAGTCAGACAGCATGTTCGACCATCTCTTCCTCTGTGTTTGATTATCTGTTGCACATGCAGATGACCATGTGGGCTCTTTTCATACATTGTTTTGTGAGAAAAAAAAAAGAATGAGATCACTTTTCAGGCCTGCTTTTGATTGATGAGACAAACACTGTTTGAATTTACGATTTTTGAAAAACCACAGCCTGTACTTTTGATAGATTATTATCAATTTGAAATGTGCAAAACGCTTTAAGGATTTTATCTATGCAGCTGTTTGACAGTTTTAAAAGATGTAGCTTTAAAGCCAACATAAATAGATATTGTTTATTGAAGTTTGATGTAGAAAACGCATGTTGAGAACTTAATGTGTAATTAACTTGCAGAAGTTATTTTTTTACAGAATTCGGATTGGATTTTGTGGTGGTTGCATATCAAAACAATCATGGTATTAGATAGAAAATTGGTAAAAGACAGTTTCCAAACTTAAACACTTTTTGATAATCAGCAGTATTTAGATTTTCTGAAAAGAAATTCTGTGTTTGTTGTATAGGATGTGCTTAAATGTATATTGCATTCATTCATCATACTCCATATCCATTCAAATGATGAGTTCATTGTTTTTTAAGAAGTCTAGCAAATTGGATTCAAGATTGGTGAGACAAAAAAATATTTGCAATACTTTAACTCTATAAAATAATTTATTGCCTAATTATATAGTATAATATATCAAATATATAATAATAGTCCTCAACATCACAATATCTGTAACAGGTCTTTCTGAAAGGCTCAGTTGGAACCAAAAGATCAGATTCATATTACTTGAGTATGACACACGCACTCAAATACCTGCTTTTGGCTTTGAAAGGGCATTATCTCACATAGAACTAGAGTGCATTGGAGTTCACTTTGGGTTTGAGTCAAGTGCTCTCAATCTGAGAATAGTGTGTGTGTGTGTGTGTGTGTGTGTGAGTGAGCGTGTTATTTGGACAGGGGGCAAGGTGTTAATCAAATGTGGTTTTGCAATGCCTACAACACTGTGCTTGTAGTGTATGGCTTATAATATGATACTTCCTTAGGGATACCCAGTAGCCGTTTAATTTTAATGTCCTCGCTTACCTTTTGGAAAATGAATTATAAGGAAACCCCCTAAGTCATTGGTCCATCAACACGATGGATCGTTTAGATTTAGCCAAAACTGCCCACAGTCCTGTGCAAAAAGATGAGGTCATATAGTGGATATTCAATACACTTGAGAGAATGGCAATCATTTTCATACCCCAAATTTGAAAACAATGCTAACAGCTCAAACCAGCTGATTCGTTAGTACTATGCTACTATACTGTGCTACTTTTTGAGTGTAAACACAAAATCACACTTTACTGAATATCCAACCACAGACAAAATTGAAATTGCATGAGCATGCATTCATTTAAAACCTTCCTCTCCCATTGTTGAAGGGTTCTTAGTTCATAGTTGATGAACATTAATTAGGTAACATGCCCTGTTTTGCATTTGTTCATACAACTATATAAATACTCTATACACTATATATTGTGTGCTCCAGCCTCACTGACCTGAGCATGGTTTCTTTTTATGGCTGTAATTTGCCATTGGCCCATTGGTTTGGATTCAGAGCCCCACATCATTAATCAGGGAGGCCATCAGTGCAGTATAATTACACTTTCTCTTTGTGTACCCGGCAACGTGTTCTCCGTCTCTAACTTGTGTACGCTGCTACACTGCAAATAAATCCACTGCTGGGCTGTGTGCAAACACAGAAAGAAACAAGCCGGCCCTTTCATGTCATGACACTGATGTGAATCGAGAATTATATTGACTTGAAAAAGAACCTTGCCTAGTATACGTCCAACTCACTAGCTCGCTCAACCAGCGTGTTCTGCATTGATTGAGCCCACGAGAACGTGTCGTTTGAAGGTGTTAGCGACAACTAGGGCCTGACAATAAAGGAAGCAACAGACACTGCAGGAAACAAACGCATCTGTGTGGGAGTTAAGGGTGGAATGGGTGGCGACGCCGCGGAACCCTTTAAGATCATTATTCCACACAAAACAACCCCCCTGGGGTGTGTGACTCCACTCTGAATGGGATCTTCCGCGGGATTTAACGGGTTAACTGCGGACAAAGGGAACGCGGAGCATGTAGCCCAGCGTGGGGTGGGGTAGATGGTTGGTTGGCGGTGGGTGGGTGTCTCTCCGGCGACAACACCAGCACCGCATTTAGAAACCCTCCTCTGTCCTGGTTTGCCCTGCCTGGATGTATGTCTCACTGCAGTATGAGGTCTAAAAGGTTTGGGCCTCCGGGTTGGTGAGGAGCCACATGTCCCTCGCTCTGGGATCTCCTTCCCAGTCCGCCTTTCCAAGACTCTTGTCAAAATACACCCACATGCTTGTTTCCTCAAGCCAACATCAGGGACTTTGACAGCATGGCATATGGCACAAGTTGAGCAGGGAAATGGTAAATCACGACAAGCGGTTACATTCATTTGACTGGATGGACGTGAACCGTGGACCGAGGCCTGATTGGATTCTCCCATAGATGGTCCAGGGTGTTGTTCTCAGCTGTTTCACAGATCATATGATCATAGCATGTTTCGTCTGGGCTCAACAAACCCTGCCCACTGTCGTGTTGAGCTGTACAGCTTAGCATTGACACTGATGGGCTTTGATTCTCACTAAGGCATAGCTTGTTGAAAATATTTCCAGAGCTTTGACAGAGATTAATTAAAGTGCAAACCATTGAATATGCAGACGATATTTGTTGAGTTTCCTAGGGATCCATAATGGTTAACATATTCTCAGGAGGTAGATGAATGTCTAGTTTGTAAGGAGACCTTGTGTTTTCGTTTTACATATCTTGATGATCTGCAGCGAGTCATATCATTTATCTTACAAAGCCTGAGATATATTCATATGTTTTAGAAAGTTTAGCTGTGTGCAATAACAATCAGGCAATGCAGGAGCCCTCTTTTAAGTGTGCATTGAGCTCTGCCTCAAGTCTGTGGGTGTCCCCAGTCATTATGGCTTAATGGATGTTTTGAAAGTGATGTATTGCCTACTCGCCCATCTGATTTACCTGCAAATCAAATCGTCTCATTAGCTGCTTCAATAGCACTGGACGCTATTCACATTTAAGCTTCATAATGTTAAAGCATAGCTATGCTCAGTGAGTCATTTGAAAATCATGAAATATGAATTCATGTCCCTCGATTTTGCGAGTTTTACTTTATTGACTTCTGCCTCTTAATTGCGTCTGATTGTTTTTCAAGAGCCTAATTAAAGTCTAGAATCAGCAATTATTCTTTCCATAGACTAACACTAATTTAATTTCTAGTGGGGTATTTTCCTTTGTCAGTCAATTGGTTGGATAATGAAAGCTTCTGCAGGGAATTATTTTGGAAACAGAAATAGTAAAGACAGGCTGTTAAAAGGTATCATTGCTCTTTCTGCCTCTCAAATGAGATGGCGTCCTTAATGCAGTCGATTATAGTCTTCTCCTCTGGAGATGGCATGTGAGAACGATTTGTTGGATAGATTATTCATCGCTTCATTGAAAATCACCGTCGCTAACCTTTTGAATTAAATGACGGAAAGAAACCAATATTTCATTTATTGAATTCAAATTTTTCGTACATGCTCAGCAAAACCGAAAAAACAAAACAATACAATATAATGGTATACAACTAACATACATGTAAGTTAGACCAAACTTGTGTTCTCAGCTCTCAGGTTAAGATTCAACATACACATCGTTTTGCTGTGCTTTATTATTGCACACTGGCAAATGTTAAATTTACTGCTTTTTATTTATTTATTTGTGTTTCAACAACAAATGGTAAAGAATATGAAACAATGTATTTTCCTTCTGAAAAGCGAAAATGTGCTTCTTCCAAAAAAGACCCATTTTCTGACTAAATAAGCCCTAATTTCCTACTAGGTTGTTATTGTCCACCTACTGTATACATATTTATTCAGAGATAAAAAACATTTTATATGAATTATATTTCTTTATGTTCACACTTAAATCATCTCACTCGATGCATGACACATTAACATGAGAGTTAAAAAAAGCCAGTATGTTCCCAGAAAAAAAGTTCTAGGACAGCAAATTGGGCCAGTTTATTGGTCTATAATTCTATTGCAACAAAAATAACTGTGGAAATACCATCTTTCGCATTATCATATATTCATAAATTATTATTTGATCATGTCCTTTACATTATGACTCCTAAATACTATGAAGTTAATGTCAAATCTTTAATCTCCTAACATTAGTTAAACAATCGCATAGCCTCACCGTACAAGCAAAAAGTTAATACTACTATTTGCATATATTGTGTTACGCCGAACACCCAAATTAGCCTTTTACTCATTTCGATCCCATGCATTCCATGCCAAGCTGCATGATTGGAGCCGGTTGGAATGAAAGCCCAGCAGCAGGTCCGGAGGTGAGCCGACCACACGATGCTGTGCTCTTTAACATCACAAGACCAAGGTGCTGCACAACGCAATCCATTTGAATTGTCTTTTGAATTAATTTGAAATGCACAGGTCAATTAGGAAGATGCATTTTCCCAGGCTTTATGTCATATTTATCGATCCATAGAGGTTACTTTATGCACTCATTTGTAGGATACATTTATGTTTTGAAACTCAACCGTTTGGAATTCATTAAGTATTGATCCATTTAGAGATGGTAAAAGCCTGGTCGGATAGCAGTCCTATCGGAGGCAGCGCAATCAATTCTGTGCCATTCAGAAACCGGTGCCCTTTTATTTGGTTACAGTTATGCTTCAACATTAGCTCCTGCTGCAAAAAAACTGAACATATATCAGGAAACATAATGAAGTGTAATTGTCCTGTTCCATTTAAAATATATATATATATATATTTAAAACATGCATTTGAAATTTCGGGCTTTATGGTCAAGATGGAACCAACAGAACCATTTGTCTGCCTTTGCCAGCTTCCTGGTTATAAAACATTCCAAATATTTTGCTTCTTTTGTTTGTGTCTGGCTAAGCTTTTGCTGTAACTGCTCCAGAAGCCCAATTCCCTGATTCCTGCCTGCCATCCATCCCTCCCTTTCATCTGATTGGCTCTAGCATAGTCAGTAACAGCCAATAAGCCATGAGGAAGATCGTAGTGTTTAGTCTGGTGCTAGGCAGTAGGATCAACAAACAGGTGGGTCAGACAAAGTCATTGTCCCGGCTGGCTGCGCAGCAAAGCTTTGTTAGCATTTAAAGCAACGACACACTCCAAAAGACGTTTCAAATAACATCATTTAGATTTTTATAAGTTTAATATTTGATCACTAAGAGCTCTGACATGACCAAACTGAGGATTTTACATGTGATCACCCATGTGGAAACCCCACAAGCAAACAATGGCTTTTTTTTACACAAACTCTCAGTTTGAGCATTTAGATTAACTCCTTTTGCATAATGCTGTTATCAGGAAAGCCTGTATGAATTCCAGTTTTCAGCTGTTGCATTTATTCTTGGTATATCTCTCTTCAGCAAATGTATTGAGATCATCCACAGAAAAATCTTAAAACTTTATATGCAATATAGTATAATTTGTAAGTATTGTTTTGTAGTTTCTGTTGAGTAATGACATAAATTGTAGATCTGTTTATAAAGAAAAAGGTTACTGAGTAGATCATCAAACCACAATGCTCGCCATTTAAATTGTTAGACCACCTGTGTGCCATCTCACCACTCCTCCTACATTTTCAAGCTGCCTTGACCTTAACTCTGTTTAAAAAAGACAAATAGATTCGAAAAATATTAATTAAATAAATTCTTCTTAGGTTACACATCATTATAATTAACATTCACTGTTTTTACGATATGATGATCTGTGTGACAATATATTATTACATTCATATTTTGTGGTTTGTTTCCTTCCATCCCTAGACATATGGTCTATGGGGCTCAGTCTTAAGTAGATGTGTTTGTTTTTATCCCAGTCCCACACAGAACACACACAATATTTTATATTGCCTGCTTGACAGCTTGACTCCCCCCGTCTGATTTGCAGTGGTATATTCCATCCCAGGGGAAGGCCCCCCCCCCCTTCCACAACTACCATCCCATCCCCAACCCCGATCTCATTTGAACTTTGACCCTGGCCCCCTGCCTTTCAGGATATGAAATGACCCCCTCACTGGCAGAATGTTTTGGAACAGTTTCAGCTAAGTCTGTTTAATGGAGTCTGGAGCAGGTGAGCCTTGGAGGGCCCAGCATGGCTCCTTTGTTTTGGATTCCTCTTCCCCTCCGTGGGCCATGACACCACAGCAGTTAGCACCCCTAAGCACCACACATAATGAAGACCAACCATGCATGACCATTTCATTTAGAGTTTCTACTGCTTATTTTGTTCTTGTAATAATTTTTATATAATTGTGTTAATTATTATGTTGTTTTGGTATTTTTTGTCAGACTGATTAGTAGACTGCCCAGACTGAATGTATCATTTATAAATGATTCAGTCTGAATGTTTGACTAACTCAGCTCCCACATTGGGTTTTTTTATGAAATAAGCTTGGGAGATTGCGAACGAAATTGTGTGACATCCTCCAAGGATTTAATGAAATTGGCTGTTTCTGTTAGATTGCCAATCTTGATGTTACCTGCGGTGTGTGGCGACTTTGATTCATGAAATACTTCACCAGTAACTAATGTCACTGTTGTCAGTCAAGCCGATTTGGCTGTAAATCATAATCCTTTTTATTGTGTAATTTGGCAACATTTTATTACCTTTTACCCAGACTCCTTACTGGGAGGAATCTGATAAATCCCTGTTTCTGAATCATGAGAATGCAATCTGTCTGGTCACTCAAATGTCAGCAACCAACCCTAATGGACTGCCAAATCTAAGCAGAAAAAGGTCTGAATGTCATTTCCCTAACCCTCCTCATTCGCTATGTAAAACAAAACAAGCGATTGGATTACATGATGAAATCTGAGGCAACCAGCATGCCCATAGAGTTGATTTTGGAAGTCTTGGAGAATTCCTGCTCCACATCGCATTATCCTCTACTTTGCCCCACCTCGGGCTGATGGGCAGACTGCCAGGTGAAGGTTGCCATGACTCCTAACACCACCCCTTCTCCCTACCTACCCCCCTTGGAAGGTGCCAATTTTTTGGTGGGGGGAAGCGGGGGGGGGGGGCAGACTGGGTTTGGGTTTAGACAAAAGATGTCTTCACAATGTCAGCAGAATAATTGCTGGGAATGCTGTGGCTTTTGGTAGGAAATCATGTGATGTTTCAAGCCAAGGTTTTGTTATTGTGCCAAGCAAGAGAAAGGCAAAGAGAAGGGGTAAAAAGGAAAACTTTGAATCCGATGCCAACAAAAAAAAAGGTTTCTATCAAGTTCCTTTCTCCGCCCATTCTCGTTCAGTTACAGAGAAAATGGCGGATGGAGCCGTCTCGTCAGCCAGCTAATTTAGAAAATGCCGTGCAGCTTTTCGGCTTGAATGTTTGCCTGCACCTTAAGAACGGACATTTCCTAACATTTACTAAAGAATGGCATGAGCGGTAGTGGAAAAAACAATGGTCAGATCGAGAAAAAAAATAAAAAAATAAGGACAAGACAAGAGATAGTGAAAGTCTGGCAATGGCGTTTTTTTCCCACTCTCCGCGGTTGCATACCTGTCTTTGTCGCACTGCGGTGGTCGGAATATTCTGGTGTTTAGGACTCTGGCATTGGCACGGTTAATAGTAGCTGACCGTGGTATGCTTGATTACACTGGCATCCCTCTCAGCCGCTCTGATTTATGCAGCTCCTTGCCATGGCTCTCTCCTGCCCGCGGTCTTGGCTGAGTTGCTTAAACCTCTCCCCACAAACGTGGCGCTCATGGCCACGGAGAGGACCGAGAAATGCGATTTCTGGGAGCTTCTTTAGGATAACAATCCACAAGAGTTAGTTCTACATTATGATAAGGACCGTGGATCTAATTTTTATTTCCTGCGACCCGGTGAGAAAAAAGCGAGGCAGAGCACATTTCTTGTTTTACTTTGTCTCTTTGTTGCTCAGACACTGTGGAGACACAATTACCGGCTCTTGCTTCCAACGAATGTGAATATGCTTTAATGCATAATCTCAATAGTACTTCACTAAGCACAACAGCTAATAATTTGTCAATTGTATAATTTCTAATTAAAAGATAATTAATATTCTGTAGCATAATAGGCCTCAACCGCATCCAGCAATGTCCTCTTCATTTAGTTAATTATGTCTTTTGTGTCTTTTCTGTTTTCAGAGGGAGAAGAGTGAAAACTTGAGCTGCCCTGGACACATCAAGAACCACCGAGGCGAGACAGATTCTAAAACAGGTAAGTTATGAGAAAACTTGTCCTTCTTTCTTGGTGGTTGGATGAATGTATCTCATGTATCCTGTAAATACTACAGTCCGTCACTAGGCTGTGACGAGTGAGATGAAGGGTCACTTTAATGCTGTGGCTTCCTTGTTATTGTCCTGGTTTATTTGAATGCTGTGGAGCGCATACACAGCCCAGACAGTGATTGTAAGTAGTGAACCAGGCAAGGGTCCTTCAGGAGTCAAGTGCCATTTCTTCCTACTTGGCTTCTCTTGCAGTGAAATCATCCCAGGGGCAATTACAAGTATTAACACAGTTGTCACGTCACACAAGCTGGGACAGTGATGTTTTGCCTGGATTTTTTTGGTTTCATTTTTTTAATCCCCTTTTCTATTTAACCATTTGACACAAACCCGTAGATCCGATCTTGTGGCGAATATGACAGCACAAGCTCGCTTCTGCAGGTCTCTGTCATCCTGGTGTGATCTTCGTCAAACTGCTGTTTTTGCAGTGTAATTTGATGTTGAAAATACATATTCATCGATGAGGAAGGAGTGCATTTTATAGTTAACATTTTATAACATCTTAAAAAACAAAAGGCAAAATGCTTCGACTGGTAAAATAAATGCAACGTATCCAGTCGTGATTGTAATGCATACAATACGTTTTCTCTGTAATACATTAAAAGACTAAACATTGAGGAAACGGGATGGCAGGAGTAGCTTTTCATGAAGCAAGGAGTCAAGCGCCCCCTGAGGGCAGAAGCCTAGTCACCCTTGGTTTTACAACCAGACTCTGGAAGATCAACGCAGGCCCTGCCTGACGGTCTGTGACTATGCACTGCAACACACTGCCTCAGCACATCTGTTATGTAACCTGGAGCTCCATGCAGACAAAGTGTTTTAAAAGTCATGCAAATGATTCCTACAGCTAACAGGGAGCCATTGGGGGGAATCCAGGAGTGTGCACCTGTGATGTCACCTAGTATAACCTGTGTTATCCCTGGTTGCTGCACTGTGGACTACTGTAGGTAGGTACTGAGAGAGATTACAATGGTCCAGTGGTGAGGAGATGAGGGTATGGACGAGGTTAATGGTTTAAATGGGATCATTTTGGAAAAGGTTCAGAGTTGCAGGAAAATTAACTGGGCAACTTTCTTGACCTGATGTTTAAAGTCTCATTAGGTTTCTGGGTTTTCACAGAGGACCTGGCTCATTCTCTATACTGCTGGAACCCGGTGGGCTAATAGCCTTTTTTTTGGTCTCATGATTGAGTCCAGTGAATTATAATTGCCTTCCTCCGTCTAATAATAGGATTGTGATGCATTGTCATTTTAGTATCATAACAAAAAAAAACAAATACACAACAAACAATAATTCAATAATTCAATTCAATCAATATTGTTGAATTATTTAATTTCGTCCTACCAAACCTAATGAACAAGTTTGAGGAACCTTGACTCGGTAACATGAGGTTTGTTAGGTCATAGAGATGGGAAACTTGTGAAAATGTGTGCATCCGGGTTGAGGTAGTAGGTTGTATGGTTTAGAATTACACCGTGGGAGTTGACTGTACAACCTTCTAGCTTTCCTTGGAGTACACGTACGACATCAAAGACTTGACTTAGGTTTTGAGCTAACAGCTAATTTTAATTAATAGAATAATCGGTTACTGCTTATTATCGATGTGGTTGCTCCATAGCAGATTTATTTTTGCTTGCTCTTGCCTACTTGGGGTTCATGCTTCGTAGTTGACCTTTGCTGACCTTTTCAGCCGAAACTCTTCATTGAGCCTCTCTTTGATATATTTTAGACATGGTTTCCTTTTATAAAGGAAAGTCTACACAGTATTGATCAGGGTGGCAACCTTTTCTCCAGTGCAGTTCACATAAGCTACAACAAATCTGATATAAAACATGGCCTGTATGTAATCCCTCCAGTACAGTTTGTTAATCCACAAGATGTGTTTGATTGTGATTGTGATTTTGAAGCAGTGGGTGATTTGGATAAACACAAGTATTTGGGGTTGATTTTGTCGGTTGATGGTCCAACGGAATGCCATTAAAGACCCGCTTAGTCATTTGGATGCAGAACATTTTAACCTTAATGTTAGAGCGGTGATAAATATTGCTCCTTCCTTTTAAAGGGCATATCTCTCAATAAGGCAGAGCTGAGTGGTAGAACCAATTTCACAGTATAGTGGCTTTACTCTACAAACCGTAGCCTCAGGCTACTTACGGCTCGGTACTCAATCTTACCAGAAGTTTGTTCAACGGGGGGGGTCATGCCATCATTTAAATGGCTTGTGAGATGTGAACTGCTGGCAAACTTTATGACGGACAGATGTGTGTATGTATACAGAATGAAATCGTCAGAGTCATAATACATCTCAGCTGCTCAGTTTCATACACTTCCTGAGTGTACAAATATTGCCCTTTTACAACATGCGCATTTGCACTTTATATCGGAAACTTTTCTCCGAAATTTAGAGGTCTGTTTAGCATTCAGAGACGGCTTCAATGTCTCTACAACTGAACAACCTTACTTTTGACTTTTGTCGGCATGAAAAATAAAGAATGTTAATGCTTTGTGTAGTGGGCCTTGTGATATATTGGATGGTGTTACACACAAAGAGCATTTGTGATGCAAGGTCAGGTTTCAGGTTGAAGCTTGGCCCTCTGACACTAAAGTCTCTGTTTTCTGTAGACTTGTCCACTTGTCTCATTGCTTCTGGCTTCATCTCTACACGACTCCACCCCACAGCTTGTAAAATGACTCCAGTTCATTTAGAAACATGGACCAGCGGGTCATCTCTAGATTTGCCACAGTTTGTTACACTTATTACAGGCTTGATTTGAAATTGCTGGAGAGGCTTCACTATAATTTCTGTTGCAGGTCTTTATCATTTTCAGCTGGAGGGAAGGTCATTTCTAAGTGGACTCGCGTTTAGGGACCATTCATGTATTCTCGTCTTTTTGGCAACAAGTCACTTTTACAATTACAATGTATTTCATACACACATC
Source organism: Micromesistius poutassou (assembly GCF_964030765.1). Lineage (NCBI taxonomy): Eukaryota > Metazoa > Chordata > Actinopteri > Gadiformes > Gadidae > Micromesistius > Micromesistius poutassou. The sequence continues at coordinate 14,846,528 of NC_140280.1, forward strand.
TATTGTTTGTTTGGCAGTCCTTTTAAAGAAATGTGTACTGTAATCTTTGTATACCTTGGTGGTTCTTCATTTAAATTGGTAATTTATCTATTTTGCAATTTATCAGACAGTAATAGCCAAGTCATGACCTATATCCTACAGGAATTGTGAAAAACCCAAACCGCATATAGCTTTAGGACTGGCTTAGCATGAAACTTGGTAAACCCTATTCAGAAATGGCACCTCCATGCAGAGATTTTAAGATGTGTCTGAGATGGACTGCAGCCACATCTGGCATTTATGTGGAAGTCCAAATGCATTTGCAGTGACCACTCCTGATCGTATTTCCCTTTGCCGCTCAATATGCAAATAACTGTTAACCACTTTCCGCAATGTTTCCATAGAGTTCGCAGACATCGAGCGAGGCTAGCTGGAGTGGCCTCGTGGTAATTGAGCCTCACTGAGATGCGGAATTGTTTTCAAATTCATGTTGGAAGAATCTGGCTAACACAATATGCAAACACGTGGGGTTGATTGAGTGGATAGAGGTTGAATCACAGTTTTAATGATGATGTTGGCATGTGACTGATCGCATACCCTAAGCGATGGGGTGCCAAGTCAAATACCATCAGGGATGCATGTGGATTCAGTCACACTTCAGTTTTTTTTTTTGCTAATCATTTGCCAAAGTTTACAAGGCCACAAGGACTGGCAACAGTTACCCATTTCTCCATGTTTTTCTGTATCTGTTGCCAAATGTTTTCAGTTTCATGTCAGGTCAACTAGCAACCTGACCTGTAATTTGGGTATTTATTGGAAAGCACCTTGAGCTGCTTCCAAATGAGCCCACAGAAAATTGTATAATTCAGCTTTCATTGTGGTGATATGCTCACACCTCGAGTGTGTCACAGATTCTGTATTAATTCTGACAATGTACTAGGAGAAGGGTAAATCCATGGGAACTATAATCCATTCATCAACTTTCAGCTAAGTCACTTGAACAGATAATGCCTGCTTTTTTCAACCAACTGAAAACAAGGTAGCAAACACCCGAGTTTTTGCTCACACACATTAATTATGTCACGTGACTACTCATATATTCCAGATTCCCGCTGGCCTAACGGCCTCCATTTCCCCAGCAGTTTAACATCACCATGGGAGTAGGGCAGCAACAAGCTTTGGTTAATTATGAAAGAGAAGAATGCTTTCTGCTTGTCTTTCTTCGCCCACCAACTCCAATGGCTCTTCCAGATGTGTTGTCGCCACCGAGCGTTGTGCTGGCTCAGCACTCATCCGTTCAGCTGCCCCGGCAGCAGCGCTAAAAGTCATTGGTTCCAGCTGGGTTGTCATTTATGGGATGGCTGAACAAATAAATTATGGGATTAGATAGCGGGCGGATAGGGCCTCTGGTTTTCTCCTGAACTCCCTCAACAATCGTTTCTTGTTGTTGCTCGCCGTCCCACAGCCTTAGTGTTCTTGATTGATTTTTTTTATTCAAATATACAACGTTGGAGCAGTTCTATTAGACTCCAAGGCACACACGTGTCTTTCGTTACAAGGTAGCGCCGTGCTGTTGATGATGATCGCTTTCTTTTGCCGTTCTCTTGGTTGTTTAGAGCTGCAGAACCGACGTGTAACCTATGGACACACAAACAACACACAAACACGGGCCGCCATGGCAACCCCTGATCTCTTAAGATTTTAAGAGGCACACGCTTCAGCATAGACACACATGAGAGCCGGGGAGTCAGCCAATGGTCTAAGCAGCTTGTCTAACAATGGGATGAACTGTGACGACACACACACACACACACACACACACACACACACACACCCTGAAGGAGCAAATTGAATAAAGAACCTGAAAACATTTGTTTATATCAAGTTCAGTGGCTATTTCTATAATTTTCACAAAAATCACACTGACGAAAGCAAGGGTCGTTGAATGGCCCAGGTGCAGGGAGAGCGATTCCTCTTAATGCGGCCGAGATAATGGCAAATGAATAATCATAACACACCAATGGCAGACGGGGGGGTGTCATCGATCTGTCTGGACTCAGCCCCTCTCCGCCTGCTGCATCAGCCACTCTCCCCCTATTGATACGCTCTTGCCCCTTGACCCCTGGGACAGATCAATGCCATTGATCTGAGAAGGGCAGGGACAAGGGCAAGAACTGCTGACTGGCCCGACAGCCAGTGTGACAAGACATGATCGTCATTATTTGTCCCGCTGGCTAGCTGGTTGGCTGGCTTGCCGGAGAGGCGGTGTGCATCGCATATTCTCTAACCCCCCCCCCCCCCCCCCCCTTCCTCCGCCCAGCCCTCTCCTTCACTCACACACTTTCCACTCTTTTTATATAACTCCTCCTTCTTGCTCCAATCCTCCATCCTGTGTTTTCCACACTGTCTGCGACGTGGCCATTGTTTGACTACCTGTCTGTTGCGTGAGGCCCGTCTGCTGTGCCACAGATATGGATCAGACTGCCCAGCTATTTCGGGCTCTTTGTGTAAAAAAAAGAACCCCACCAAAAAACAAGTCATTGCGTCATGGCAAATGGCAGCACCCATGCCATTCGACTCGATTCAGCTGCAACCCTTCCTGTTCACCTTTTGGATTATATTCAACCAAATTGGTTTTATTCGTTAGTGTTGAATACAATGTGCTTGGGTAGTGGTCTGTGCTGCCATTGGGCTGCAGCATCTTTACTGTGGGATGGGGGAAATAACTTGGCGTCATCCGTGTCTTACCGACGCAAAACAAAGACGGCGTGTGGTTATGGTGTAGACTGTTGTTATCTGTTAATGCAGTTTGTCTCATAAAAATGGATGTCATTGCATTACGTGGCTTAATTACACTCGCAAGCTACCTATTTTTAGTCTAGACCGACGAAGTGAGCGATTAGTAGATGGGAGCAATATATTTGTGTGTGTGTGTGTGTGTGTCTCTGTCTGTGTGTGTGTGTGCGTATCAAGGCGAAGGGCGGGGGAGAGGCGGCAGCTCCAGACGCTGCAGTGACATGGCTGTAATAGAGCTGATTGATCACTCCCCCACACACTCACACACCCACACACACACACACACACACACACACACACACACACACACGCAGAAAATAGCACACCCCCAAAGCCCCTGCGGTCGCCACCGCCATCATCAGGCCAGAGACGCACCCTCCCCCACTAGACTTCAACCTGGTCACGGTATTGACATTGGCCGAAGCGTTCGTTTCACCTCGACGCCGAAACGCTTCTGTTGTTCTGCCGCCGATGCCGCAGCCGGTCGCCATTGCCTCGCTTCCTCGTCCCCCCCGTGGACCGCGGACCTCGAGGAAGCAAAAGGGGCGAAATGACATTTAGCAAATTCATCCCCTCTTTCTTCCCTTTTTCCCTGCACTGCGACAGAGCCTCCCCGAACCCGCTGTTTTTTCCATTTGAATTAAAAGGGCATAATCAATCAATGATAACATTTGTGGCGCTCTCTCCCCGCCCCCCCCTTTGCTGTCAGGCGGGGTCACAACCCTAATCTATCGCAGGGTGTTGGGGGGGGGCGATTAGGCGCACAGATTAGACCGAGCCGTCTCATAAGGAGAAGCAAACAAACATGAGGGCACGGAGACCCCTACGGTTCACCATGAGCTCCCTCCTCTCGCTCTCCTCCCAGACAGGACGTACAGCAAACATCCATCAAACGTTGCAGAGTGCGACAAATACAAGGCTGCAGAGAAAAAAAAAGAATGCGTCGTATAGCAGACGAGGAAATGACGCTATATATGACATTCAACACAATGGCCAGCGATGGACGGCGGTTTTTGTTGGTGTGTCCTGTGGTAGGGGATCGGTCAAAGCTTTCTCCTGATTAGAGATGCATTATATACACCCCTCTCAGCCCTGATAACCCTCCCCCCTCTCCGAGACACACACACATACAGACCATGCATTCACACACCTATAAAGGTACAATGACACTCATTCCCATTAGCATTGAATTCATTTTTATTTGCCCATGTTATACTAAACCCGTCGCAGTGCTGCAGAGGACCTATCATCCTCAGCTTCCACATGTGTGTGTGAACGTACGTATGAATATAGAACATTTTTACGAAATACATTATTTGATCCCCCCCCCCCCCACCAAACGCAAAAATCGAAATGAAGGAATGTCCTGCGGACCTGGAAATAGTTTCGTCGGCGTGTTTATTTTCTCTGAAGGGAGGCGTCGGAATGTGAAGGCGCTGTCTGTCGCCCCGGCGCGCCGCTGGGGAGCGTGGTCAAAATGTTGTGACAGTCGCCGTTTGTGCTCATGCTTGACGCGGCCCCGCGTCGCAGTCCGCTCCCGCATCCCGTCGGAATAAATTAACAAATCTGATCATTGTGCCGATTGTGTCCACACAGGTGGCCCGGACGCAAACCGCACCTGGTCCGATTTCTTAATTTCTCTCGTTATTATTCGATGTTTTTTATTCAATTGTTTTTTTTTCCTTTTTTTTTCCCGCTCGCCGGCGTTGTTGAAGTTCCAGAGTGTGCGTCGTTGCGTTTGTTTGTTGTCGCCTGTCTTCCTGTTTGTCATCTGTGCCATTGGCTGCCAGCAGTGTTTTCTGTCTGTTCAGGCTGTGCCCTGTTTGTGTGTTGTCTCAGATGACTGTGTTTGTTTCCTGCCTCCAATATTGTGTCAGAGACTATGTCTGTCTACAGTCGCACATGACTGTCTGTGCATTTGTCTGTGCGCATGTCTGTCTGTGTGTATGTGTGTGTGTCTCTGTGTGCCTGTCTGTGTGTGTGTGTGTGTGTGTGGCTACGGGTACGAGTCGGATTCATGTTGCGTTGTGCTGTTGCGCGACGGCGGCGAAGCGCTAGAGCGCATCTTC
>NC_140280.1:14851571-14883428 GCF_964030765.1 Micromesistius poutassou
TGATGAGGTAGACTTGAGGACATGCAGAAGAAGAGAGAGAGAGGGGCGGGCCACTGCCGGTGCCTGTCATTGGCCTCCAGCATCCCAGTGGAACGCCATTGGTGCTTCACCTGCTCCCTGAGACCCTAACTTGTGAGCTCTCTTGGTAAAATATCACGGGTTAGGCTCTTGGGACGCGGGTGGAGGGCACAATCGACCTTCAACCGGACACCGCCGGCGCCAGCCTGACGACCTGCTGCTAAACGATGACTTGAGATCTGTTTCAGATGCTTTATGCAGTCGGGGGGGGGGGGGGCGGGGGGGGAAAGAGAAACAATAGTTAAGGGATAATGAAGGCTGGGAATGCGGAATTGTTTCTTTTTCTTTCCGTGTTCCAGGAGGCGGCGGCTCCCCGCAGCCATAACCATAACGAGTTCAGGTTTGAACACAGACATGTTTGTAATGAAAAGCGTTTGTCTTTGATTCTGCCCAGACGGAACCACGGAGAACGCCGTTCGACCGCACGTCAAACGCGAGCGTCGACTACCACGCTACGCCGTCGGGCGTTCGCGTCGCGGCGCCGTACCAGACTACGCTGCGGTCGACACACAGTGCGCGGGTCTTAGTCGTTTTAAAGATTCCGACGCAACACACGCAATCACTCCATTTTGCTTTTCTGTTGTTTACTCGGCATGGGGACCAGCAGGACAGGTTTTAGGAAGTGCGCGCCTCCCCCCTTAACGTGTGTTGATTAAACTTCTGTCAACAGGGCACCGGCAGCGCACAGACGCATGCCAATACATTTGATTAGCCATTAACCAATCGGTGCGTCCAAATTCGATCACTCTCGCTCCAGTCGACGGACGCCAGACGGATGTGTCTGCTGTCACTGCTGTCCTCCGTAGCGTGGAGACTCTGGCAAACTCATTCTCAGGGATGACTCCAGCTTACCTATTGTCATCCCTTTTGTTTCCCCTCACAGATATTCGGCCACACACACACACACACTCACACACACCACACACACGTGTGCATGCAGACCCGAATGTCATGATAGCAAAACCACGGGCCGTCATCTGTGTTACGTTGATTATGTAACGATAAAATTGTCTCGCTGTGTAGACGTTTTATTCACCACTGACTTTATTCGTTTTAGTGTGTGCACATACTTTGGAACTCACTACAATTTATTTCGTAGCTCTAGATGTTGTTATGCTGTCAGTAATAAATAAATAAAATACAGCAGTACAACATATCAAAAGAGGTAATGTAAATAATTGAAATACAGTATATCAAAAATATGGTCATATATATGTTATTATGTGTGGTTTCTGTACTGCAAATATCAGTAGTCCAAAAGTAGAAGCCGAAACATTAAGGCAAAATGTTATTATTGAAGTGTCACAGCCCATATTATGGGCACCGTTAGACTCATTGATAAATACTCACTGATTGTAGCGACTGTATACATTGTCACCGTGTCACAACGACACACTCACAAATTTGGGCTTGCGATCATCAACTCCAAGTGACACAAACAGATGATGTGATTCAGCCAGGCGGTCGCACGTACGAACAACAAAAAAAGAGGAAATGACAATGAATTAGTCTCACACGAGTCTGTCTGTGACAAAGGCTGCTACAGCAAGCCTCTCTCCGCCTGCTCACCGTGTGTGTGTTGTGTGATAGGTGTGACTTCATTTGCAGCCATCGTGGCTTGACCTGCTTTTTAAACTTTTACGTTCCCAAGGGCAGCGCGGCTTTCTGAAAACCTAATTTCTGCCAAATTACCCCATATTAGAGATGCAGTTCAAAACAATTGATTTTCCTCTCCAATGTCCCCCCTCACCACGCTCCCATCCCTCCCCTGTCTCTCTCCCTCTCACTCTCTTTCTCTCCCTAATTACGGTGCCTCTGTGGTGAACAATGCCGATGCCAACTAATCAGTGTGAGCCTGTGCCACAGACCACCCCCCTACCCCACCCTCGAACCTCACACACACAGACACACACACCCACACACACACACACACACACACAAAGACCACCACCCCCAGCAACAGCTGAAGGAGCACTGTGCCCCATGAATACCAAATAGCTGGGTATGGTGCGACAAGTGCTGAGCAGTCAGACACAGTGCAGCAAGACGAGGGAGAGAGGGAGAGAGGGAGGAAAAAGAGAAATAACAGAAGAGAGGGAGAGAGAGAAATAAAGAAGGGGACACTGAGGGGAGTGGGGAGAGAAAGAAAGGTAGAGATGCAGAGATTGAAAGAAAATGGGGGGGGGGATGGGGGGGAGGAAGAGGAAGGAGTGAGACAACGAGATGGAGAGAGAAGAGTGTAAGAGAGAGGAAGCCCACAAAACAGCCAGACAGTTTTATTAGACTCTGTCTGACGCGCAGCTCAGCCTGGCAGCCGGCGCGCCCTCCGCTGATGAGATCCTCAGCGCTCCCCTAACAGTAACAAAGCAGCCGCTCCATCCAATCTGCCCGCCATCCAATAAACCTCCCCCTAAAAGAAATAAACAACAAGGAATAAAAACAGGGCTCTGGGCTACACGGCTCCCCACTCACAGAGAGCATACCAACTTTCCTCAAAGTCAAACCTTTTGGTGTGTGCGGTGTGCGTGTGTGTGTGTGTGTGTGGGGGGGGGGGGGGGGGGTTGTGTGTGTGTGGGGTTTGTGTGGGTTGGTTTGTTTGTGTGTGTGTGTGTGTGTGTGTCGGAATTTGTTTTTCAAGGTTTGTAGTAGCTAAATGAGACGAGATATGGAGTGTGTTACAGGACCTGATCATAAACATGACCAAGAAATGGCGACATTTGAGGAAAGAGTAGTTATGCTTTAATGCCGACTTTTGCAAATAATTGTTACAATCAATCCAAGATGTAAAAGGGGTAGGTTACTATGAAATGAATATTGCAATGCAGATTCATATTTTAATGATTCCCATTTTGACATTTTTGGTGTGTGAGCTCACATATTAGGTTGCATTAAATTACTGAAATAATGTTTTTGCATTGTAGTGGTGACAAGGAATCCATCTTGTGACTGTTCAACTGAATCACAGGAAATCCCATATACTGTATAAATAGCAAAAGTTGCCTCAATAAAATAATTTGAATTATATACTGAAACCAAAATGTAATTATCTTTTGATTGAAAATATATTCCTGTCATATTTGAATTTGTAGCATTACATTGAAGGATCTAATAATAGTGGCGGTAGATGAGTGGTTTGTAATTAAAGGCATAGCGGAGGACAGAGGCAGGGCCATGTCTCATGCCGCTTTATTTATCTCTGCAGACAGCCCGCCTTAATCTGTGTGCTTAATTGTTTCGTTTGATTCCACGACACACTATTCAAACAAGCGACCAAAGTGATATTCCAAACAAGGTGTAATTTAGTATGTAATAGTTTATTCAAATAAACATTACGATAAACATTACGTGCCGCCTCCCGGTTTCAATTTGCTCACGGCTAATTGAACTACCACCCCGCTTTGCTTGCAGACAAAATTACTTCTGCGCGTTTAAACAACACAAACCGTGAAAAATCGGATGCAGCCACGTCTCACGCAGCTCTCCGTTAAAACAACAGGCGCTGGGCCACAGCGTCACAGGTCGGCCTGGAGGGCTCTGGCCACGGGGCGTCCGCAGTGGCTCAGCACAACATGGCCAAATGAGCTACAATATTTAATTGAACTAAGTGCTCCTATACACAGCTCTCCTCAATGTATGTGTGTGTGTGTGTGTGTGTGTGGGACATCTCGTCTTCTTGGCTAATTCCTTTGTAGAATAGATGTGATTGAAGCGCTGAACGAGCCCAGATAAAGCCACGGCCCGGCTCTGATTCTAGATTTAAAGCCAATGCAGCGGCGTACCTGTGTGTGTGTCTGTGTATGTGTGGGTGTGTCTGCCTTCCTTGCCGTATGTGTGTGTGTGTGTGCGGGGCTGTGTGTGTGCGTACCGTCCGGATGGATCGCTCCCCGTTGTTTGGATGTGTGCTCATGTATCAAATGCCGGGCTGTCTCGTCGCCGTGAGATAAAAGTAATGGTGGACAGATTAACATTTACACGCCACACTACAATTTGGCTGGAGCTGACATGTTAATCCTGCTGAATTCAAAGACTTCTGCACGGTGTTTACTGTGTTAGCGTCCGTGGGTGCGCGTCAGTGCGTAAGTGTGTGCACGTGCGTGCGTTTGTACTCGTCAGTGCGTTTGTGTGTGTGTGTGTGTGTGTGTATTTGTGCCTAAGTGTCTGCATGTGCGTGCTTTAGAGTGCCTGCGTTTGTGTGTGTGTCTTTGCAGGTGTGCGCGCGTGTGTGTGTGCGCCTTAGTGTGCCTTAGCTCATGTGTGTGTGTGTGTGTGTGGCGTTGATGGTCAGCTGGCGTTGTGGGGGGGGGGGGGGCGCTCAGTGCTGGCTGGGTGTGTTATCTCTGGAGGGGGGGGGGCAGGTATGCAGCTGACAGGGGAGCCCGGCACGGCGGTTCTGTGGGGAGGGCGGGTAGGTGATCGGGGCGTCTGTGTTTCCAGACACTGCGGCAGGAGGCTAGACAGTCACCTAAACACACACACATACACACACACACACACACACTGCCGCACACACATGATATTGCACACAAGTGCGTATTTCTCTCTCTGCCACACACACACACACACAAAGACGCCAAGTCCCACTTTCACAATCGACACCCAACGTCGCCACTACCCAAAAGCAAATGCAATTGTCTTTTTTTTTTTTTTTATCTAATCAAGGGTATAAATTGTAGCCCCACTTTTAATGTAATATTCTCCGAGCACCAGGGAAAAGTTTGCCTGTTATTATTCTCAGGGTGACACAGATGAGGGTTAGACTCCATTAAGGATCTGCAGAGGACTGCTTCGGGGCAAACAGTGTGTCAAAAGGACAGCACAGCCGCCCACAGTCCTTCCTCCATGTTTTATTGCAGGTTTGTAGACCTGCTGCCGAAATATGGTACTAATTTGCTCCTCGCGTGATGGTGATGGTGATGATGATGGTGATGATGATGATGATGATGATGATGATGATGATGATAAGGTAAAAGATGACCAAGGCTCAATGTATTGATAAAAGGGAAGATTTTCACTGGCCGGGCCGCTGCGTCACATGGGCACGTGTCTGTGCGCATGTGTGTACATGTGCGCGGCGTCCATTGGTGGTCTATGTTGACCTGGATGGGCGTGTCTTCTCCTATTACAACCTTCGGCCTGTCCCCTCCCCTTGCAAGTCTGCCCTTATTCCTCCCTCCCACATCCGTGAATCAAGGCGTTGCCAGGGAAACGTGCTATCTGGCTAGCAGCCTGATGGAGTTATTGAACTGTAACTGGCTGGGATAATTATGCTTTGGGTTGCAGGTTATCTCTCTCTTGCTGTCTCTCTCTCTCTCTCTCTCTCTCTTGCTTCCTATCTCTCTCACTCGATGTCTCGCTCCCTTGCTGAATGTCTCTCTCTCTCTATTGCCGTCTCTCTCTCTCTCTCTCTTGCTGCCTATCTCTCTCACTCGCTGTCTCGCTCCCTTGCTGAATGTCTCTCTCTCTCTATTGCCGTCTCTCTCTCTCTCTCTCTCGGTCTCTTTCTATCCGTCTCCCTCTCTCTCTCTCTCTCTCTCTCTCTCTCTCTCTCTCTCTCTCTCTCTACCTCTCTTTATCAGCTCAGGGTTTGAATGTGACCTAGGACTGGCCTAGATGTGTCGCCCTCGGGGCGGAGCGTTTAGCCCCTAGCAACCGGAGACGGTGTGGCAGTAGTAATCTCGACGGAGACGTCCGGTCACAGAGCCGGGCCCGGCGTGGGCCACGGCTGAGAGTCGCCTCTCCCTCCGCACTACGTCGTCCACCTCGGGTCCCTCCCCCGGGCCGGGCCGACGAGGGAAAAGGGGAATTCTCTTCGGGAACGTTTAATTTTTCCCCCCTCCTGATCCGGCCGCTGTGTGATGCAGCAGTTCAGGTGGAGGGATGGAGTACGGTCGACAGGGTTGTTGACCGCCTGACGGCGTAATGACATGATATTAGTCATCTGAAACAATTGATTTGGATTTATCCTCAAACTGTCACTTAAATCACGCTGTCCAATTTTCGTTTTCCTTTCATTTTAGCATTAGCTCCACCCCCTCCACCACCACCCCCCACCCCCCCCCCACCCCCCCACCCCCCCCCACCCCCAAAAACCCTGTGTTCCTTCTCGTCTGAGCGGTCGCTAATCGAGTCGGACTCCGTTAATATCATGTTTTTAATATAAAGTGTAAACAGTGGCTCTGTGTGTGTGCGTGTGTGGTGTGTGTGCTTTAGATTTAACACACTGGCAAACTAAACACTTATCTTCGCCTTATCCCCCCCCCCCCCGCCCTGACGGCACACGGGCCATGCAAGTGTGTTCATGTCGGCGTGGCGGACGCTCCGTAGCGGGCCTCCCCCCTTGGAAGAGGTCACGGCGGCAGGAAATTCCTAGCATGTTTAGCTTCACATCGTTCACGGCCACTGACAGGTGGAGCCCGGGCCCCTGTTTACTCTGAGCTGGGCGCTGATGTTCCACGGTCAGGGGGGGGGGGGGAGGGGGGGGAGGAGGAGGGGTGTGTGTGACCACCGTGATCTCGAAGCGCACGCCGCACGCCGCCACTCGACTCGACTCGTCGTGAAGTAGTGTGTCTGCCCGTGTTAAGACGCAACTCTTTTGCTCTCTCTTGGTTCCTCTAGGACGCGGAGCAGCGGTCGAGTGTCTCTCTCTCTCTTTCTCATCGCTCTCTCTCTCTCTCTCTCTCTCTCTGTGTGTGGGTGTCTCTCGCTCGGCTCCGTGTGCAAGGGTAAGGGAAACCGCAACCTGTATTTTCACACACACACACACACACACACGTGTAAACACACTCAACTCTCTTAACATTTACTACATGTTGTTAAAAAAAAAGTGTAACTTCTTAACGGTCTCTCTGTGTGATCTGTTTATTTTAAGTGTCGAGGTTAGCATTTCAGTGTCCAACTGTCAACCCCCTAACGCCCCTCCCCCGCTCTCTGTCACTCCCCTCCCTCCCTCCCCCCCGTCCACCTCCCAAACATGAGTGCTCCGACGCAGTTGTGTGCAGTCAATAAAAGTGTCAGACAGGAGGGGAACAGACGAAGGGCTGGATCATTAGAGCACCGCTTCTACTGGAAGACTGCTCCATGCTCCTGCCCAGGTGCTCTCACCCTGAGCGAGAGAGAGAGAGAGAGAGAGAGTGAGAGAGAGAGAGAGAGAGAGAGAGAGAGAGCGGGTGGGGGGGGGGGGGGGAGCCTGGGCAACCTGTTTAACTCTACCTGTCCCACTGCAGTCACTTAAAACAGTGATGAATGTTCCCACGACCCAAAACCGATCCCCCAATACTCTCTCTCTGTCTGTCTCTGTCTCTCTGTGTGTGTCTCTCTCTCTCTCTTCCCTCTCTCTCTCTCTCTCTCTCTTTCTCTCTCTCTCTCTCTCTCTCTCTCTCTTCCCTCTCTCTCTCTCTCTCTCTCTTTCTCTCTCTTCCCTCTCTCTCTCTCTCTCTCTCTCTCTCTCTCTCTCTCTCTCTCTCTCTCTCTCTCTCTCTCTCTCTCTCTCTCTCTCTCACCCTTCTCTTTGTACTTCCTCCTCCTGTGTCCCGGCCCTAACCCACTTCCTCCACCTTCCGTCCTGCATTATTCGACATAGAGAAGGGAGAAAAGGAAAAAGGGAGTCACAAGCGAGCCCTGCTGGGAGGAGGGTCCTATGGCTACCACCCCACCACCCCCCACCCTGTCCTCCCTGCCTCTATCATCATCAGCATGGTCATCATCAGTATGCAGCGCCGGTCGGCCAGGTTACTGCTGGAGTCCGCAGTCACAGCTCGTCCAGAGAGCCATAAAGCAGGTAAAGAAAATACATCAAGCCCCGCCGAGCCCTACAGGGGAGAGGGACCCTCTGACCCCACCCCACCCCCACCGCTCACTCACACAGCCTTCACCCCCTCATCAATACACACACATGAAGATAGACCATGGTTAGACCTGGTTTGTTTATGCTCTACTATAGCAATAGTTCAATTCATCATCGATATATTACGTACTGCTTTTTTTCATAACTTTTTTTAGGACTGTTTATATAGTAAGAGTTTCATTGTGTTATGTGTTGTATGTATTAAAACTTAATAAAATCTTTTTGATATGGTGGAATTACTTGGTGGGGGTTGTCTTATTCTGCCCGATTCTGCTATTTGGTGGATTTTTGGTTTGATTTTATTTATTAACATGGTGTTTTAGAATCCTAATAGCAACCACTGTGTATATTACATTAATATTTTGTTCACTTAAACATTATCATTATCTGGGTGTTTATTACTATTGGTAATCGCAGCTGTTTTACCAAGCAAGAGGATTATTTTTCTTTAAATATTTCTGTTATCCTGCTTAAAGTTTCACTGCTCTGAATTGCTCCAAGGCGGTGCTCTGGCCAAAGGCACACATGCTTGTATTATAACTCAAATAACACATGCTTGTGTGAGTGTGTTTGTGTGAAGTGAGTAAAGGAGCCGTATCCAGTCTAATAGGCTGAGAGATTAGGTGCGTCAAGAGCACTGGTTTGGTTCCCTCTATTTATGTGTGTGTCCGTGCGTGCATCGGGTGTTAATGTGCACGTTTCTGTGCGTGTGTAGGTGTGTTTCGGAGTTTGCTGCTGTGTGTACTCATGTATGCTTATGGGTGTGTGTGTGTGCGTTCGATCTTCTGTATGTCTATTTGCACCCTTCTGTGTGTGCGTGTGTATGCTTGTGGGTGTGTGTTTGTGCATGCTTCTGTGTGTTTATGTGCATGTTTCTGTGTGTGTGTGTGTGTGCCTATGTGTGTTTGTGAGCTCGCTCCTGTGTGTGCGTGTGTATGCTAATAGTTGTGTGTTTTTGTGAATGCTTCTGTGTGTTTATGCACAGCTTTCTTTCTATGTGCACGCAGGCGTTCAAATGGGTGTGTGCGTGTGAATGCTTATGAGTTTGTGTGTTTCGTCCGTGCTTCTGTGTTCATGTGCACGTTTCTGTTGTGTGTGTGTGTGTGTATGCGCCTTTGCATTTGTGCGTGTGTGTGCATGCATGCTTCTCTGCGTTTTGTGTCTGTGTCTGCGTGCGTGCATGTGTGTGTATGCGTGTGCATGCGTCTCTGTGTTTGTCTGTGTCTGCCTGCATGCGTGTGTGTGTATGTGTGTGCGCATGCGCCTCTGCGTTTGTGTGTGCTCATATGTGTGTGTGCGGGGGTGCTCGTGCGTGTGCAGAGCAGACAATGTTGTGTGGGAGCAGTGCGGGGGCCAGGCTGCAGATATCATCCATCTCCCTGTCACTGGCCCAAGGACTGCTGGGAAGGCGGCCGACAGCTCCCCGGCTCTGACGATGGTGGCTGCATCCTAATTCACCCCCCTCCCCCTTCCCTTCCTCCCCAACCTCCCCCCACCCCCGCCCCCATCCCCCTCCTCCCCCAGCCACAGAGCCCCTCTGAAAACACGGCGCATCGCTCCGCCCTCGCCACCCAGTATGAGAAATCATTAACCCTGCGATTTGGGAACAAAGCACCAAGCCCCTGCTATGTGTGCCACCGGCTGCAAGTCATATCATCGCGCATCATGCGCAGGGCGGGCGGGGGGGCGCCGGCGTTCCACTTAAGAGAACGTTTGCAGCATCTCCGTAAGGTACGGGAGCCCGCGCTACTGCTGCGGCCGGACGCGGCGATGGAGATGGAGGAGGAGGAGGGAGATGTCGGAAAAGTCATCGGTTGTTTGCAAACACACAAGCACAGCGCGACTGCAGAGGAACGTGTGGGGGCAAGGGGGTTCAAGTTATCACGACAGTTTCACTCCTTTTCTGTAAAAACATGAAGTATATTTCAAGGCAGGCTAGTTTTTATACATGTACACAACCTATTCATATATATATATATATATGAAGAGGGTATATATATATATACATATATATATATATATGTATATATATATATATATACCCTCTTCTACTCAGTTAGACATGTTATATATATATATATATATATATATATATATACTTTATATATATTACTGAGTCATGTCTGAGCCATGTAAGGACAATTTAAATGGGATTGCCACAGTTCTGTTCAGAGAGAATGGGTGAGAAAAGAAGCCTTCATCAGAGTCTAATGAAGTGCTCATGCAGTGAGCCTGTCTGTAATGACCTCCTTGTTGATAAAGAGCTGGAGAGGGTGACCAATGAAATGCATGTGGAACGCATTGTGTTTTGAATAAGCAAGAGATGTAACCATTATGGTTTCCTTTAATCCCTTTTGATACGGAACGGATCGAGGGTTTGTGTCGGCCATCTTGGCCTCATGGCCAACTTCAGCAAGCGTTACTTCCCTGGAGAAGGAAGAGATATTATAAAAAGCTGAAATAGGTTGAGAGTGTTAAATTAAAGATATTATTGCCTTCAGAGATTCTTCTCCAGCTAAATTGATCCACCTTGTGAAGATGCCTGTATTTTCTATTGAAGAAATGAATTATTAAGCTGTCAAGCTGTTTTGGGTACTGATTAGAGGTGTTGAACAGCATTCATTCACCATGGCATTATTATATTCTAATAATAATTTGTAATTCATATCTGTGACTTATTCTCCTACCAAACATTCACCCAAGCTATTTCTGATCCTGACCAACAACTGATGCATGTTCAACCCATTAAAGAAGACATTTGGCGTTATTTAATGTGTGCACGCATTAGACTGCCATCACATCCCCTTTGAATTCTGGTTTACAGTTCACGTCAAGAGTTTGCTCTGCATTACGGTGGCAGAGACATTGCCTCTACAGTCGTTCTCCTCTTCCCGGAGCGGGACACAGGACGACCCACAGTGGGTGGAACTGAGAGGTGCACCTCATCTCAGGAGACCTCGCTCTACGCTGACTGCTGCCGTGTGTGTGTGTGTGTGTGTGTGTGTGTACCGCATGTATTGTAGCTGTTAAAGAATATCCACAAACCACGCATACACAGGCTTTTACTTTATCATAGTTGAAGTACCTACAGATTGTCTTCGCCTTGGGAGAATGTGGAGAAAAAAAAAGGTGTTTTACCCATTGCAGAATATAATGACGAGCATTAGTCTCTTCCCTCCCCGTGTTCAAGGCACTATGTAGGTACTAAAGGGGCTCTTAGAGCTAAAGCTGATGATAACTTGAGCTAAGTGCAATGTCCTTGTTGAAGGTCTGCCATGCTTCCCTGTGAAGCTGTGTGTATGCACTTAATACACAAGGCAAGGCAAGGCAAGATCTCTTAAAGAGATCCCTTTCAATATCCACTTTAAAAACATTGAGATGAATCAGTTTGTGGGCTGACTGTCTGCTGGCTCAATAGAAAATGTAGGCATACTTTGGAAGTCATCGTCGATCAAAAATAGATCAAATGTCCGAGACAGCGCCACCTCTAGACAAACACTGGTCCTTGCAATATATCTGAAGGGAATAGATTATCGCGGTAGTGTTAATAATTTTGCTGGCATTACATTGAAGCAATTAAAAACTTTAAAAATTAAAAACTAGGATTAGGCCTACCTTGTTTTGGCTGCTCTCTCTCCTTTTTGTGTTTCCTGAACTAGCAATGCATTTGAGTGGAGGCGACGCTGTAGGTGAATCTACCCTCTTCTACTCAGTTAGACATGTTTATCGTCAGTGGTATTTATATGAATTATCTTTTCACATCACCCTATCAATAGAGCTAATATGCTTCAAACAAATCGAGGTTACAGCAGCCTAACGCTCTGGAATTTCTACAAATAATTGATTAACCAAACATTAAAAACACATAGGCCTATGCCTACTTCTGAAAGCCTGCGATGCTTTTCATTAGCAAATTATGATTGTCAAGTTATTCAACAGGCCTATATTTAACTATTATGGAAGACATTCACAGTTGACACTTCAAACTCACCACGGTTTACACCCAGCCAGCCGAGCGAGGATTTTTAAATCTGTCTGACATGCGCTTGGGGCATCCTGGATTCATTGTCGGAGAATGAAAACATGAATATAGAATTCAGATGTCTCAAGTCTCTCACAAGCTCACTGGGGCCTGCACACAAGAATACAATAGCGGACAATAAAAACATCAAGCCCGCTGATTATGAAAGACATTCGGCTGGAGAGCGTTCCTGGTGAGCATCACGCAGCAGGGGAACTGGCTGCAGGATAGAAGAGAGGAAAAAAAGTTATTACTGCGTAAGAAAGATCTTCAAAGTTAAATTCAAAGAACATGTACACTATAGCCTACAAGGCATTGACCGTTTTGGTATGTAGGCTAGGAATGGCCATTCGGGCCTCTTGAGGAAAAAGCCAACACATGGTCTTCTGTGATGTTTTACTACTCGTAGTAGATCAGGTTGTGTTTGAGGTGCATGGAGGTGCAGTGAGGTTATCCAAACCCTTTGACTACTTCATTGCCCTTATTTGGATTTCATTGCAGACCTATTGAGCGAGATAAAGTGCTCTAGCGCCATCTTGTGTTATGCAAAGTAGTGTGTTGTATGGTCTCGTTCAAATAAATTGGATATTTATTGATTTTAAATTAAGGCAGGAACTTAGCAAATAGTTTATAAAAAGTTTACAAATTAATAATTTTTATTATATGATATAACATATATTCCATTTCACCAAATTCTCCCTGTGGATCACAACCCAACTCCAGTGTCTAAAGTGTACACAAATGTCCAAACAAGATGTTGATTGGGATAACTATAATAATTATTTTTCAACAGTAAAATAATCCCTTTGCAACTCAGTTGAAACGAACATACATCATCTGCAGCAGCAGTATGCATACGTCACCACACCGTTTTACACCATGCAATGCCAGCAGGTGGCACGAGAGTACCATTTCTGTTGGCCTTACATAGTCTATGCTTTATCCATGAGGAGGAGGCTCACTGACTTAAATAGACCAGATTGTAATTTTGAGATTGCTTGAGATACCCCCCACTGTTAGTCTGATTAGGCCTACATGACTTGAATTACCACACACACAAAATAAATAGGCTACATCCAAACTGGTGCTTTGCTACTGTCTGTTGGCTAACATTTAAACAATCCCTTAGATTTAGTCATACCTGGGTTCCTGGGAAGTAATATGAATTGTTCTCTCCTTTCCTCTCTAAGTCTTGGGGGGGAAAGGTAATAGAAAAAAAGGCTCACTCAAAAAGCATGTGGCATTTTGTCTCCGAAAATATCCAACAAGTGTGACATCTGCAAACATTTGAATTGTCAGATTGAATTAACTCCAGACTGTAGTACAATTCAGAGCTTTAAGCCTGAGTTGTCCCTGAGTTGACATCACTGGAGTTTTTCAATGGGTGTTTCAGTGTCCCCACAAGTACATGCAGGCTACATCCTTTTACATAGGTGTAGACGTGGAGATAGACAAGTCAGAGCGAAAAGAAGATGTCCACGCTACACATGATTGATTGAAAAATAAACCATCTCTTAAGACCATTCAGACCCATAATACCCCATTAAACCCTGTGAGATATTGCAATGCACCAGCAAACACGGGGCCTTAGAATGGGATCCGCTCTCTCATTTTGCAGCCATTTCAATTAGCCACTATTACACAAAGGCAATC
Organism: Micromesistius poutassou; assembly: GCF_964030765.1. NCBI lineage: Eukaryota > Metazoa > Chordata > Actinopteri > Gadiformes > Gadidae > Micromesistius > Micromesistius poutassou. The sequence continues at coordinate 14,865,167 of NC_140280.1, forward strand.
AGCGGGCTGGGGCCCCCATGCTTGTCAGCCGGAAAGCATTTTAAACAGGGCCTCTGTATAAAAAGCATTTACATGGGGTTTAGTATGCATTCAATCTTCAATTAGCACACCTGAGTGGCAATGAATTAGGCCTTTATTAGTGTATAATTTAAAATGAAGACGCCGTTATTCTCTTGTATAAAGACAACAGCAATCAGTTGCTTATACAAATGTCCCTGTTACCAAGCAGCGATTTATGCAGGATGTACGCTTACCATCTGCTACAGAGAGCTATATTTAGATATTTGACTTAATTGTATTCAGCATCATGCATGTACCGCTTTGACAATCAATGAACCGCTTTTGATTGTAAAAAACAATCAAAAGTGGTCCATTTCTCCATCAATACATCTAGTTCTCCTGTGATGTCTGTAGTACAGGTCACGGGCCTCATTCACCTTGCAGCCATCTTGGTTCAACCACGATGGAACCAACATGGCCGCTAGTGTGACCGGAGTTGAGTCTTATATAAACCAAGTAATTAAAGAGTGATCGATTATGTTCATTTTGATAAAATAGCAGCATTCTACAGCAGGGACTGCGTTTGAAATGAGTTTCGACTAGCGGGTCCCTGCAGTATGAGTGTGTGTGCAGTTCTCAACAACACGCGGCTTCATTGCATAAGGTTATCTTCGTCAAGTCAAGCCGGGCCCTATCTCTTTCTACTTGAAAGTCTCCCCTAAGTGGAGAACGCTCCCCGGTCATCTCTATCCTTTATCTATTCATCATGAAGCAGGTGTAGAAGATGGCTCTTCTGTAAACTGGTTTCCAAGGTGACAATGAGAAAGGACAAGCTGGCCATTTGGTAACTACACCCCCACACACACACACACCACACACCATACACTCACATACACACACCACACCACACACTCACACACACAGACAGACATACAGGAATCTGACAATGGACACTCAGCTGCCTCAAAAGGACGCTGGGTTGCCAAACAACAGACGACATAAAGGTGTGTATACGCGAGCTCATCTGTTTGCTGTTCTCGTCAGACACTTCTCGTAAAGATAATTGGCTGCCAGACCATGGGAGGGGTTGGAGCGTTGCCTGCTGCATCTTCCCACGCAGGTCAAGCCAAACCGTGTGTCCTTGGTTACAGCATGCGCTGCAGACCGTACTCCAGTAAGGGCACGCGCAATGTGAACGACTAAACCCTGGCTCTGCACCAGAACAACCATTAGCCAGAGGGCCCTCCACGTGGAAAGCTCCGGCGGTAACGTCGGGGTGAGGGCACGCTGTCAATCCTCTCGACTTCAGAGAACCTCGGAGCGGAAGCACTTGCTGTGTTTCGGTCCCGGCTGTTGCCGCTTTTTATTCCGGCTTTATTCCGAGTCATATTTATTTAAAGGTAATGTTTGTTTGTCAGAAGAAAGGTTAGCACGCGGTCATCACAGCTCAAGACAAACCGCTTGAGCACAATGTGAAGGGGGCTCGCTCCGGGGGTGGATTATCCCTTTGTTTGATCCCTATCTTGATTTGTTGGTGTTTAGTGTCACACCGAGCCTGCAGTCGCATCTGAGGAATTGGGTCCTGAGGCGCGTGTGTGTGTGTGTGTGTGTGTGTGTGTGTGTGTGTGTGTGTGTGTGTGTGTGTGTGTGTGTGTGTGTGTGTGTGTGTGTGTGTGTGTGTGTGTGTGTGTGTGTGTGTGTGTGTGTGTGTGTGTGTGTGTGTGTGTGTGTGTGTGTGTGTGTGTGTGTGTGTGTGTGTGTGTGTGTGTGTGTGTGTGTGTGTGTAATAGGATGATAGGGAAGCTGGATGACTTTAGATAGATCCTTCTTCATAACTGACCCTCCAGCCCACAGAGGACATTTTGTTTAGGCGCGTACCCCCCCGCCCCCATAGCGCTACTATTTCTGAGATGTAATAAAGTGCGGCCGATAAGGGAGCTCATCATCCCTGTCACAGCCACTCACTAATGGAGGCTGTATTCCTCATAAACACCATCTCATCGGAGAGGCCCGGAAATGGCCCGTCTTTCATCTCTCCCTGGCCCGAGGTGGTCGGTGTTCAGATCAGGAATGCACTTTAATTAAAGTTTGATGCTGTTCATCTCGGCTTTTGAAATATTTACCACCACCCCCCCCCCCCCCCCCCCCAGATGTGGATGGATAAATGTACGTATATGTCATTGTGCTAAAAACTAGATTCATATTCTTTTCACTGTAGTTGTTCTCAGATGTAGGATAACATTATAATTTTACTGCATGGAGATTGCATTAAGGCAATAGTGAGTACAACTTAAGAAGTACTCGAAGAGGGCTTTAATGGTGTAACCTCATCAAATGTAAACTTCCCATTATTGTCGGCCAAAACACTCACTGATAGAATTAACCTCCCCATAATTAAAACGCTGCTCAAGAAAATGATTTTCCTTTGCATAGAGCAGATTGAACAAGTTAGCTGTGATATTAGCCTTTACTGCCCCATTGTGAAAGACCCGTTTTCATCTATACCTTCACTTTAAATCAAAGTCAAAGTTAAGTTCAATCAAGAATGTGTGTTTTCTCCCCTCTATTTATTAGAAAGTGAAAAACAACAACTCTAACAATCTATAGAAAAACTGGTCTCCAAATTGAAAATTAAATTAGAAATAAATCATGCTTCACACTGCAGGCCAGGAAACATTTGTTCACTGCAATCTTTTTACCATTGTTGGATTACGGTGACCTGCTGTTTATGAAAGCACCTGACCAGTACCTCAAAAAATTGGATATTGTCTACCACTGTGCTCTGTGATTTTTAACTGGCTGTGGAAATCATGCCCATCATTGTACCCTACATGCCACTGCAAAATATCCATCACTCTCTGTACGCAGCCTCTCACACTGGTTGTTTTTTAATTACGTGAGTGTCTCATTGGGCTGGTCCCTTCCTATCTATGTGATCGTTCATACGTGTCCGCAAACAAATGTAATTTTGGTTTGTGTTCTAGAGATGTGTTACAGATGTTGGTACCCAGGGCTAGAATTGAGTTAGGGAAAAAGGCTTTTAAATATGCTGCGCCTTCTGCCTGGAACACTGTACAACAGCACCTGGAGCTGTCACAGCTGGTTAGCTTAGGAGGATTCAAAGTACTGCTGAAGGACAGAGAAGATAGTTCTCTTGGTCAATGCAATTGTGTGTAAAGTTCTATTTTTGATAACAGCCAGGTTTATTCATTTTATCTGTCGCGGTTTATTCATTTTATTTGAACTGTATTCATGTATTCATTTTTAATTTTCATACATAGTCTTGTCCCTAATCTTGTATTGTATATTAACTGATGCTGAATGTGGTTTATGAGAATTGTACGTGACTGTTGATTGTGGTTATTTTATCATAGTGCTGCCTTCTTGGCCAGGTCATTCTTGTAAAAGAGATTATTAATCTCAATGAATTTTTCTTCCCTGGTTAAATAAAGGATTGAGTTAACAACTCTACACTTGCACAACTCTTATTTTGCAGGAATAAAAAAGGCTTAGATCTATGAGTGCAGGCTCTTCTCTATAGAAGTATCTGTGTCAAACCAAGTAAGCTGAAAGCTGTTTTCACAGCACAAGGAGAAGTGTGTCTTTCCTTACAGGACGTTGTCTAGGTTAAGTCTCCAGTGAATGGTTTCTTCAACATCCTGACCAAATTGGAGACTGCAGTGTGAATTGCTATACCCTTCTTGGTATGGTAGGACAGGTACATCCCTCTCTCCATTCCCAGAGAAAACCTCTGGGCTTGAACAGAAGCAGATTGGCCACTTTAGCAATTTAGTAGACGCAGACTTTGTTCTTTGTTGGTGGGTGAGTCTGAACCAATCAAGTGGTTTGTGAAGTTGTCACAGTAGTAGTAGTTTTCTGTGATTCATTGGGAGGCTGGTTACCCCCAACAACTACAGGCATTATAGCCAAACAGAGATCTGTCTGCAGATTTGTTTAGTTTCTATGGATAACTGAGGGTGTAATTCTCCCTAAACAATTGTAGCTCCACACTCACTTTCATTTTGGACACGTGCCATTTTGCAATTCAATCTTTTTTTATCAATCTATCATGGTAAACTGCCCATAAATGCAGCACCAGCTAATTGTGAGAGCAAGGATAGTGGACATAAGGCTTCTGCAATTTATTTTGTGATATGTTCTGTCTCTGCAAGGAGTCTCTCATCCAACTTTTCTTTTCCATTTTATTTAACATACTTTACAAGGTGACAGGAAGTTTGTACAAAGTACATTTGGTTACACAAAGGCCAGTGTAGCATTCGGTTTAGAACAAAACTTGAAGTCGACTGAAAGCTTGGTCATAGTCCTTTGAGAAATGTACAGTCCAGACATTCTTTACCATTCGGTATGCAACACGGCCTTATCAAATCATCTATTAATTCAATATGAAAAATGTTGGCGATTTGATTGGTGGTTCCTCATGAGGAGGCATAGACCAATGGGTGAAGAGAACAGACACCAGGACCAGAGTCAACTCATCCGACACTAATCCTACTGATATGAGCGTCTTGTAAAAATGGAATGTTTTACTTGTGGAATTTTAAAGAGGCTTTACAAGGGGGTGGTCAACCCATTAAAAATAAAGATATCCCACATCAGATTAAAATCAGACTTTGAAATTATATAGTAACTTCATAAGAGTCCTTTGACGCCGCGATTAAATGAATCCGAACCAGACAGTTTGTGACCTTGGAGCTTTCAGCTGAAATTGACATTCTCAACCGGCCTTTACAATCAATCGTCTGCTTCTCCCAGGTCATCTCGAGTGGGAAGGATGTGTCAAGTGTCCTCCAAGCCATTCACAGTGAGCTCAACGTGTATTTTTATTTTTATTTATTTTTTACCTTTATTTATCCAGGTGAGACCCATTGAGACCTTTAGCCTCTTTCTCAAGGGAGCCCTGACATACAGACATAAAGATAACTGCATTCCTGTTATCAGCTGGACCATCTGTGAGCACTGAGAAGATCATTGTATCCAGGATCCTCTAAACATGCCCTCCTCCATGGGTGAAGCTACAGTTAGCGGTCTGTATTTTTGTATTCTTTGAATCTTTCTTGGGCTTTTCAGTGGTTTGGTTTGCCCACCACCATCCCCTGCCCCCACCATCATCTGGGTAGGTATTCACGTGGAAGTCCCGTGAGGTTCCTGTCCAGCAGAGCCTGGTCCACGGACCTGATGAAGGAGTCAATCATCCGTCTCATGTCCCCCGTGAAGGGGTCAAAGGAGGGCCGCTTCACCCCGGAGCGCTTGAAGTGGCCGTCCTGGTTGCTCTGCGCGCACATCAGCCTCTCCTCGCTGGCGGTGACGTTCAGGAACAGCGTGACCAGGCGCAGTGGTGGGAACAGGGCCCTCTGCAGGTCCTCGTAGTGCACTACAAGCAGCCGCTGGCCGAACTTCAGCCAGCTCAGCGCGTGGGACGCCCACCAGGGGGCGTAGCTTGAGACGAACTCTGACCATTCTGCGTAATGAAGAGAGAGAGACAGAGATAGAGGGCTTGGTTATTGTTGTAAATCCGCCGGCTTTTCATTTTTGTTTGTTCTCAGTTTGGCTGTGAAAGACAAGCATCTGCCAAAAACACGAGCCATCTGGAGAATGCACTTATTGGTTCCAACCCAAAAAAAACGTGAAAACAATTGCCTACTTTCCATGAATGACTTTCTGTTGAATATACATCTTCTGGATATACCCAGCTTTATTGTACATAACAGGTTGCCGAGAGCCGCCCTACTGTTTCAAACAATTGCAGTATTGAAAAGAACGATGGCATCCAAATCACCAAGGAACATGGCAGTGAGGTCGGCGTTACCTTTGCTCTTCCACTGTGTATCCGTCGCGTGGCCCAAATGCCCGGCGCACTTGCGGTTGAACTCCGCCATCAGGGACCGGTACGGGTTGCGGATCAGCAGGATGGCCGCGTCGAACATCTCGATCTCCTTCTGTCCACTCTCGTGGGTCTTCACGCAAATGCTTCGGCCGCTCTTCCAGTAGTCCTTCTCCCCTTTAAAGCCTGAGGGAGGAACGAAGCGACCATGAGCCCAAAGTCACACAGACCAGCGTGCAGCAGGTTCCTGGGGACCCAGTAGCCCCTACCTCTGTTGTACAGTGTGCCGTCAAAGTAGAAGCTGCCAGTGTAGTATCCCGTCACCAGCTCCACCAGGTGTCGAAGCCAGGTGTTCCCCGCCCCGGGGAAGCTGGACAGAGCCACCAGGTTGCTGGAGCGTTGTGGCAAAAAGGTCCTTTCTTTGCACCTCAAGTCTGGCGGGGCACAAAGTGCGGGAGGTCAGCCAATGCATTGTCTGAACGAGTCTCAGCAGAGCCCCCAAATCGACTGTTCCAGCTCGTTATGCATGTCTGCGATGACAACATGATGAAACCCATCCATCTTTGATGTCATCTTGACACAGAGTTAGTTTTAATGGATTTCTTATGCAAATCCTTTCTCCTCATTGCCAACGAGAGGCTGAAATAAAATCTGATTAGAAGAAATATTGCTTCAATACTATTTCTACAAGTACATGCATGGTGAATACAGCAGGCTGCTCCGTCTGCAGCCCACTCACTTCCCCACTGCACAGATCTGTACCGCGTGGTGTCATAGCATAGGGACTAGTCTTAATTACACATATATATATATGTAACATACATATATATATATATATATATATATATATAGAGCCCTCACCAAGGACAGGCGTGTGATACACTTGGTAGTAGTCCTGCTGCGTGGGCGCTGTGGGTGTAGCGGGGGAGGTCAGGCTGCTGTGGTTCAGACCAGAGTTCCTCCCACACATCTGTCCCTGGGGCTGCTGGGAAAGGCTGAAGAGAGAGCTGGTCCCGGTGCAAAAACAGTGGGGAGCCTTCAACACGGCCAGTGGAAGCTCCTACATCAAGTAAAAAAAATGGAAAAAAGACTCGAGAGGCTGATACACACGCGCATACGCGCGCACATACACACGTTTGATTTATTCCGTATTTTTTCATCCTCAACCAACTTTAAATCTACAGTGCATGTGACATCCAGATGCTGATGTCAAATTGTCACTATGTATGCAGTATGCACTACTAGGATGAGATGGACGAGGGTGTGCTCGTTAAATGCACTCACTCACATGCACGCACGCACGCACACACGCACGCACACACACACACACACTACACACACACACACACACACACACTACACACACACACACACACACTACACACACACACACACACACACACTACACAAATACATGGGGATGGAAGGACTCCAAAACCATCGTTATCTCATTATGGGCCCATTAAAGCGTAAGCAGCACATCAGTGGTAATGAAACTCCATCCCCAGACTGGTGTCACTGGAATCCCATGGGGGACGGAGCGATACACACGCACGCAAAGAAACGTCTTTTATCTGCCATCTTCAGGGAGCGCACACCACGGGCTGTGGTCTACAGAGACTAGCGGAGTTCTAGCACATCCGTCTGTAGAGTACAGCGAGAGATGTTATGCATTAATCACACGTTATATATATACTGTATATACGGAGGGGAGCGAACCTTATCCGTGCAGGTCTCAATGCAGGATGGCACGGTGAGATTGGGATGGAGGGAGGACACGGGAAAGGCGCTGATGGTGTTCTTTGGTATCTTGAAGCAACCGCTGTAGTAAACATTCCTGACTGGGGAGAGGCAAGACAGAGGGCGAGCAGGAGAGAGATGTGAATTCCAGTATGAACAAGAGGCAGGTTATAAACCCATCTTCAAAACCAAGTTGAATGGGAACAAAGACGCATTCATTGTAGCTTGCTACTTGGCGCTCAGAGAGCCACGTTAAACACTCAAATAAGAGTGGGGAAGAGGAGGTCGGATAAGATGGGTGTTTGAACACTTCAATGTCAAGTGTTTTGTAGAGCTATATTTTGTATTTTTTTTTTGTAGTTCTTACTTTTATTTAAATATTATTTTTATGTGTACTGTCCTGTACTCTTGCCACATTTCACTGTCAGGGATTAATAAAGTAAAATCTTCTTTCAATAAAAACAATGAAAAACTTAAAAAGGATTAGTAAACTCCTATCTATTTGAAGTTATCTATACTAGTTTGATATGCGGCCCGGGGAATGCGGCCACACTCCATTTGATCCTAATTTCTTTGAACATGGATAGGCTTAAGTATAAATACGCCGACTTTACCACTAATGCAATGTGACATCCATATTTAGGTCAGTCAACAACTTTGCACAAAGAGTACATCATGAAGGACTGCAACAACTTGAACACAACTATCTTCGCCCCACTCGTGAGGTAACCGTTCCCTTGTATAAGCTCATCCATTTATGTGAATTTCTTTATTTTTATTTTGCTCAAAGATCCATCATTACTATATACACTTTTTGGTGAGCGTTTCATAAAGACGCGGTCTTACGAGCAGGGGTAAAAAGAGGGAGAAAGATTGTGAATGAGTGATCATTAATCAGGAGTGTGCTGCCTGTGGTGTATAGCTGCCGTGCATCTCCCTCTCAGGCATGGAGACTGCATAATAAACCCATGCTTCTGCACGCATATACATCAGTATCGCAGAAGGAGAAGTAACACGTATATGTTATATCTACCTGTGTGTTTGTGTGTGTGTGTGTGTGTGTGTGTATATATGTATGTGCGTTTGCGTGCGTACGCCTGTGTTGTGTGTGTGTGTGTGTGAGAAAGAGAGAGAGGGACAGAGAGAGAGAGAGAGAGACAGGTTTACAGAAATCCTCCCTGCCTGAGTGTACAGAGGGATACAGAGAAGAGATAAAGGAAGAGACCTTGAGAAGAGGGAGAGAAGGAGAGAGAGTGAACGAGAGAAGGAGAGGGAGAAGGAGAGAGAGAAAGAGAGAGATCAAGCGAAAAGAGAGAGCGAGACCGATAGCAGTAAGTAAGGACTAGCGGACCGGCGCCGGACTCACATTTCCTGTGTCCCGGGAGTTGTTCCACCTTGTATATGGAGAGGCGCTCCACGCCCCCACAGGGGGTGCCCCTCTCCCCCCGACAGCTCACACTGCAGTCCTCCTCGGGGGCCTGGGAGCTTCTGATGCGGTTCCCACAGTGACACTCGGCCCCGTACTCTAGACCTGCATACTGGTACCCACTAACCGCACACACACACGCACACACACACACACACACACACACACACACATATAGACGTATATACACACAGGTAGAAATTCACATATACATGTATATGATATGTACGGATGCACACATACACACAAACACATACACAACCACACACACACACACACACACACGCACGCATGCACACACAGAGACATACATACACAGACACACACACACACACACACACACACGCACACATACAAACACACGCGCACACACAAACACACGCGCACACACACACACACACACACACACACACACACAGTTAAACATACATAAACATGAGCAAATATAAACAAACACATACCCAGGCCCACACACACCCAGATAAATATAAATAAACATGAGCATGTATAGACACACACATAAACACCCACTCCATCACACACACACACACACACACACACACACACACAAACACACACACTCAGTCAGACCGGATGAACATGTACACAACCACATATACAAACTTAAAGACACACACACACACCGACATACATACATAAACATCTCTCGCGAGAACCCAAATCGCTCTTGCCCAGGGCTTTCCATAACCGCAAGCCATCAGCCGTTGGCTACAACCAGCCTATCAGACCCCACTTAACATTTAAAACTCATTTGTTCATTTTGGGTTTCTGCCCTACTGAGGATTTCCCCCCCCCGGCTGTGTTGTAACAATAGTGTCTATGTGTCCACACCGCAACGAACCGGATGGGGCCACAGCCTGGATCGGCGACTCCTGATCCAGGGGAAGATCCAGGGTGTCCAGGTTTACTCTGTGACTCATCCCCCACCCCTCTCCTCTGCTGCGCTAAAGCGATGGAAACATCATCAGAATTGACCTTTCTATGCACTAGTCACACTGACTCTTTTTGCCTCATTTCTATAACTGGAACACTTTGGGAAACAGCACATCACAGAGTGGTAGAGGAGAGCCTGAAACACTGTCAACACCATCTTGGTAGTCTGCGTGCATCTGCCTTTATTCCACTGCTTCCTCTGCTTTCCACAATGAAGGGTATCGCTGTTTGAGGTGCGCTTTGTGTAAGCCTTTTCTGAAATCTAAGATTGCATCATGATAATGTTGTGCAGGCACAGCTACTACAGCAGGTATGGCTTTGAAATGTCAAAAAGAATCTAGCAGTTGATGTCGAAATTCAGATTTTGACCAAACATAATTGTCATATCGAATTGCTCCCTTTCTGTACTCTCCGCCTTTTACTTGGATGCAGTCTATATCTCCTTGTGTTTAGTGAAAATCTTGCACAACTACAAAGTGTACAGCTATGTATACTATGTCATCAATTATTTAAAAGCCTCTGTTCCATTCCACTCCATATAGATAAAGCTGCTTAAGTTGAGCAGAAATGTTTATAAAAAGACATATAGGCAACCGCCCATTAAGGACTACCCCACAACAAGAGATGGAAACCAGCGTTATTACGATGCAGTTTCAGTATTTCTCTCTCGATTTCTCTCTCCGAATTCAATCTGCAATATTGCCTCCATGTGATTGGATGTCACGTGACTGACTCTCTTCCCCTCCACCAATCATTCACTGCCCCCCCCCACCCCCCCTTCCCTAGCCACCTGGCACTCCACTGGAACACAAGCAGCCATTCACCCAGAGGAGACTCAAAAAGAGAAAAGAGCTCAGCATCGAACAGCGCTGTCTCTGTGGCTCGCCGGCGACGCCCCCTCTAGCCCCCCCGCCCACCGGCCCACCTTCCTATCCGCCACAACGGCATTACCTTTCGGAGCAGGTGTCCTGACACAGGGAGCTGGTCATTTTGCGCAGGTCGTACAGGATAGTTCCCCCCAGGGCCCGGTCCCCTGCCTCGTGCAGGAAGCAGCCCACATAGGTCCCTGCAAGGGGACGGGGGGGAAAGAGTATAAGACAGATGAGAAATGTAACGGAGGAAGGTCAGTATCCAAGTTCAAGTTCTAGTTCTAGTTCCCTCCACCAGCGTTAATGTCCAGCTCATGGTGCCAGGCCCACAGATGTGCAAACGTAAATCTGGCCATCTGTGGAAGTGAAAATGGCATTGATTGAAAAGAGTATTCGGAAACAGAAATATGTTTTTATGTTATTTTTTATCTATTCCGTCTCTTTATAAGAATTCATTCTATTTTATATCGGAAGAACAGAAGCAAATAGCAAAAAATCGAGGCTAAAAGAAAGGCATTTTCATTTGATATTTCATTGATCCTGCTAAAAGACACTGGCTTGATAGATAGGAATTTGTCAGGCCATGTGTAATTTGCCACATTTACCAATCTTTCCAGACCATTGTAATAAAATAACGCATATAGTTACGTAATCAAAAGTGTGTATTTCCAAGTTACTAGCATATATATGAATCCCAAAATTGACAATAAATCCCCAGCTGGAGAGGCCAAGGACTTCAAGTACACATTTATTACGCCCATAAAACTCAGATGGAATGATTCTTTGGTTTCAACCACTTTTTCCCAGCCACTGAATGACTTGAACATGAACAGATGTAATGTAAATATGACAGCATCCTTACAGAAAAAAACTGGTCATTTCCATGCAGAACATGTTCAAGGATTGGAAGCCTTGAGACGGTGTTGGACAAGCGGGGAGGTGGAGAGACACGGTAGATGAATGGAGCCCATGTGTCAGCAAGATGCACTGACACGAGAGAAACAAGAAACGGAGCATGAAATCCTTTGTCTGGGCTCAGAGCGTGCAGAGTACAGATTTTAACGTCCAACAGTTTTACAGTGTCCTCCCAAACCATGCGTCCTCCAAAACCCTGCATCCGCCTAGACCCTGAATCCCCCTAAATCTTATGTCTTCTCAAACCCTGCATCCGCCTGAACCCTGAATCCCCCTAAATTGTATGTCCTCCTAAACCCTGCATCCTCCTTAACCCTACATCCTCCAAAACCATATGTGTCTGAATAAGCCCTGCCTCAACCTAAACCTAATGTCCTCCTAAACCATGTGTCTGCATAAGACCGGCCTCAACCTAAACCTAGTGTCCTTGTATCCTCTGACCTTAACCCTACATCCTTTACCACATGCTCCTTAACCCTACATCAACCATAACCCTGTATCCTCCTTTACCCTGCATCCTGCCAAACCCTTCATCCTCCTTAACCCTACATCCACCTTAACCCTACATCAACCATAACCCTGCATCCTCCCAAACCCTACATCCCCCTTAACCCTGCATCCACCTAAACCATGCATACTCTTTAACTAAGTGTCATCCTAAACCCTGCAAACTCAAAAACCTGCATCCTCCTCAACCCTGCATCATCATATACAGTGGTAGGCATAAGTTTAGGCACCCATGCAAAAGTTGACTAAAAAGAGGAATAAAAAATCATCTTTTGAAAATTGATCTTAATGCCTTAATTAAACAAATGAGGAAAAATCCAACCTTTAACGACACCAATTTGCTTTGTGAATGAATAATGTATCGTAAATAAATAAATGTTCTCCATTAAAATACAGGGTGCATAAGTATAGACACCCCTATGTTAAATTCCCATAGAGGCAGGCTATTTTTAAAAGCCAGTTATTTCATGGATCCAGGATACTATGCATCCTGATGAAGTCACCTAGGCCTTTGGAATTAAAATAGTCCCACATCATCACATACCCTTCACCATACCTAGAGATTGGCATGGTTCTTTTCAGTTAGCCTTATAGCTGTTAGTTAGCCTAATGATTTCTCAATGCAAATCAAACCAGCTAATAGGCTAACTGAAATAAAACCATGCCAATCTCTCGGTATGGCCTGCCTAGTACCTGCCTACTCTGAAACCCTGCATCCTCCTAAAACATGCCTGCTCCTAAACTAAGTGTCATCCTTAACCCTGCATGATCCCAAATCCTGCATTCTCCTAATCCATGTGTCCTCGTAAACTCTGCAAAATTCTAAGCCCAGCATCCTCTTAAAGTCTGCATCATCCTAAACCTTGTATCCTAATAGACCCTGCATCCTCCTTAATCCTGCATCTTCCTGAACCCTACATCCTCATACACTGTAAAGCCTAGGCAATAGCCTTGGTGGACCCCATTTCTCAGCTACTATGTCACTGAAGGTCATCCGAATGTAAAGAATTCTTCCAATGCAGCCAAGAAATGCAGCCATCCTTCTGCAGCCAATGTATCATTTTTGGCCAATATCACAAACAGCACATACTGTATGTTTAATCTGAAGGAATTCATTCATAAATGAATACCTAGGAGTGCTCGCTAGCTAGCATAGCTAATACGTATCAAGTTAGTGTAGATACATATTTCATCCTTATTCTTCAGGCAAATTGTGCATTCCTCAAAAGTTGAGTGAATTGGTTTTTCGTAGACCACTGAGCCATTATTGCAAATCAGATTTTGAATCACGTTTGTTTCAACACAGGTTGAGAAGTACTTTTCCTTGCAGATGTGGTTGGTCAATGGACATGCTTGCATGTCGACGAAGATATCTCCTTAAAAAGTAGATGGTTATTGACACAGTTAATCAATGCTGTGCCCCAGACTTTCCGTATTGTATAGAAAGGCTGTGAGAGACTATTCTAGACCATCCTCTAAATCGTTATTGAAAAGCAATATTTTCTTTGAGCTGATCTTGAACAATTAGAGCCTGGAATCAAGCATGCAAACAGGGGAAGGAAAGCGGTTTGGATCAGCAACCATGCGTGAGATGAACACCCTGTGTGTTGGTGTTTAATGACATGCACAAAAACTGGCCGAGCTCCTCTTCCCAGAGAGGGCTGAGAAGTCGATGCCAGTGGAAGGCAGTAGGCAGCAAGGAGGGGAGATGCAAGATTACCACAGATGGGGGTAGGCAGTCCGTTTTAGGCCCATTAGAGCTGACCTGCAGAGGGCAGACGGGACCCAGTAGGGGACCACCGATCTTGGGAGGAAAATGCAGGCTACCACACAGGCTAAAAGCACGTAACGCTTTTAGTCCAGGACCCAAAAGCTGTTTATTTTTAGAGAAAAGCTATAATTAAATTGTCATTGATGCCTTATCCATTAATTTATTTATTTTTGTTGTATTTGTGGATTTTCCCCCATACCATTAAGGTTTAAGTTTTAATCTTTTGGAAATTCAAAAACAACAAATAATTCCCTGTGCATTTAAATGTAAAAATGGCACATAAATGCGTAATGGAGCTGTGTTTGCTGCTCTAAATTCATGCCCGTCTCATGAATGTGCAATGAGTTGCAGTTTCTAAATGAGAAATGGAAACCTCACGCTGAGATTGTGTTTTACTGCTGGCTACGGGCCATCCGAGCAACCTAAAGTAAATCACCAAATAAGACAATAGGTACATTTGTATTTTTTCTGCTTCATATATTATTCAAGGAAAAAAACATTTTTCTGTCAACAAGCTTTATTTGTTACACACATACCCTAGCTGCAGTGCTCTGCACTCAAAAAAAAAAAATATTCAGAGGCTTTTGTCCATTTGAATAAGACGTTGCAATGGTATCTGCTCTAGTTCAAGCCTAGCCTCAAGGGCTTACACTATGTATCTAGATGTTGTCATGGGTGGGTTGACACAAACAGGGAAGCTTTGGAATTGATTGATAATACAGTCTTGATGTAACCTAGTGGTGACCAATAACCCGGCCAGCACCACCACCACTGAAAGACAACCACTGGTGTACAACCAGGACTAGGAATAGCTTGTTGAAGCTTCTTGAATAATATCATGGATGAGATGAATGTGTGTTTTTATTACGATTGCCCACATCCCCAATGAAATGAGCCGAAAGGCGCACGATGGGTTCCTCGTGCTCCCAAGTATCATCTGTCTAGCAATCAAATAGATCCTTAAGTTGTTGTCGACTTCCGTATCATGAGTTCATTCACAGAGACCATTCACAGGGAGGCTTTAGCTCAGGAGGTAGAGCGGGTTCGCTGGTAAACTCAAGGTTGCTGGTTTGATCCCCGGCTCCTCCTAGCTGAGTGTCGTGGTGTCCCTGAGCAAGACGCCTCACCATAATTGCTCCTGACAAGCTGGCTGTCACCCTGTGTGTTTGACTCTGCCGTGAATGTGTGCATGAATGGGTGAATGTCAGTCAACACTGTAGAGCGCTTTGGATAAAAGCGCTGTATACATGAGGACCATTTACATCACTGACAATGACCAATGTGTGTTTTTTACTCTACGTTTGTTTTTTCTCTAGTCACAGCGAGACAAGCGAGACAACCGTGAACGTGCCTCACAGTACCTTCCTTACACACAAACTGGCCTTTCGAAACACACTCTGCTGAATTAAGCTATAAGGAAAGCATTTGTAGAATTTGTTATTGCGCTTTTGTACAAAATATATGGCTCTACGCCAACAGGGAAGACGTCCATGTTTATTGCCAGAGAAACTTACCAAAAAACTTTATAGCAACAGGGCCTCTATGTCCATAGGTGCTTCAGCAACTTGCAAAGGGATACACAGGGTTTACCACGTGTTCTTGGATTGAGCAAAGCATACAACTAAATAGATGGATATCCTTGGTCTATCCTTGCACATTTTCAGGGGGTGACATTGTCGTTTGCCTGTCAATACACTCGTTCAGGGTGAAATTAAGACATGTTCAATTCAATTTAAGATGAAAAAAAATGAATTTTCAGCCTGAGCCATCTTGTGATTTTTTTTATAACCCATGAATCATTGGTAAGACATTATTTTCCCTCTCCACCCCTTTCTATGAAAATACAGCTCAACGTGAGCCAACTCGCTCTCTTTTCTTCTTATTCTGTAAATGAGGGGCCTCTCAGAGGAGCCGGACATTGTGTCGATGGTGACTCAACACCCAGGACTCCTGGCGCTGTTGGGAACCCTCTACAAGAGCGCGTTCACGCAGCTGCGAACACCTCCTCTTCACCGTCGCTTACCTTTGCGTTTGCTGCCGCTGCTCCGGCCACTGCCGCTGCTGCTGAGCTGAGCGCCGCTCTGCTCAAGGGTCTCGGGCAGCAGGCCGTGGAACCAGCGGCGCTGCAGGTGCTGCACCCCGAGTCCGCGGGAGTCGGCCCAGCGTCGCCGGGCCCTCATGCCCGTCCCGGGCCCCGGGGTGGCCTGGTAGGTGGCCCACCTGGAGCGATGCCTCACGCTCAGGCCGGACCCCCTGGGCACGGTGGGGGGCGCCACCAGGGACAGCGGGGGCCTGGTGGAGGAGGAGAGGGAGGGGACCCCGCTGGACTGCGTGACCCGCAGGCCGGAGCGCTGCAGGAGCAGAATGCTGCCCGCCATCAGGTAGGCGACGCCCAGGAAGAGCAGCAGCACTTGGGCTCGCCACAGGAAGCAGTGCACCTTCAGTAGCCGCGCCAACATGCTAAGCGTGGGCTGGGATCGGAGCGGCCAAGCCCCTGGCACCGCGAGGAGCGTCAGAATGCGGCGTCTACAGACACATCAAGACGCACTGTGCCGGGCGCTGGTGCCGGTCCAACACCATGCTCTTCTTCTCTAGTGTAGCCGCCGGCTGTGCAGTCATTCTTCTCTTCAAGCCTCCGCCATGCCTTGTTTCTTCATCTCGGCGCCCCTCCTCCAGCAGGGGAAGGGGTTGGATCCTTTTAACGTGCCACAGCTAAGATTGACCTCGAGGCAATCTCCAGCACTGCAACCCCGGGTTGCCTTCAACAAGTCCCTGGGGACAAAATGGAGGGGGAGAAAACAGGCAGCTGTTTTATTTATTTATTTATTTATTTATGTATTTCCTCTTTTTAAATGTCACTGTTATCCGACTGCATATGTGCATAATCCAATGGTGCGGTGGCATGTGAGGGGATTAGACCCGCAGCTCATGTTGAAATATATAGGCTTGTGTTTCCCTGGCCTCCAGCTATGGCTTTTTTTTCCTTTTGCTGTTTGCTGCCTCTTTTATTTTCAAGACGATCCCTGAAGTTGTGGTCTCCATATGCGATATCCCTGCAATTTGACTGTAGGGTAAGACAGACATAACTTGTATTGTTGTTGGTGCTTTTTATCCAAATACCAAAATAACAGAATCAGTTGGACCTTACAAAATAGGATGTATTTTACCTGATTTTGATTATTGCCTCTCTTCCCAAAACCATGTCAAACAATGTTGAGTTATTAAGCAACATCTGTCAAGGACGTCTGTCTTTTATTTATTATTTATGTGTTTAAAAAATTGATCTTACATCCAAATTTGATAAGTGGAAAATCCAAAAGAGTGTAGACCCAATCATGCAGTGAAAGAAATATGAGATCAGATGAGAGGGAGCGAACAGCAAATCTCCATATTAACACCTTCTCATGCATGCAGATTTGCCGGATGACTGACAATGTTGGCCAAATATCGTTCAGCTGTCAAACCTATTCCAAACCAACATAAACCGTCACAAGCAATAGCTATTATGAAAATGTAGCCTAATGTATGTAAATACATCCAATCAATGTCAACGATTCATTTCGTCATAGTTCGCTTTGGAAAATGGGATCATTGAAGTGTTGCCATACAAGGTGTTTAATTTCTTTTTTTGTCACCTTAGTGAATGCTTTGAAATGAACTGCTGGTCTTCTAGTAATATACAGTAAGAGCCAAATAGATGCGTTTCAGAGCGTGTCTATTTGCCTCGCACTAGTGGATATTCTAGTAGTATTCATACTCCTATTGTGTCAATAACCGTTAGGGGACCCTGACACCGTTTTAGTACTTTCACACAATGTATCCTTCGGGTCGTTTTATTTAATCTAAACATTTCGACACACTTGCGAGCAAATGTATGAGCTGCTGCTCCCGAGGATCGAAGCAACAGTTTGCACACAGAATATCCTCTTAACATCGTTTCATGCACAGTGGTCAACTCTTTCAACTAAACGCAATTTGCAAACATAAAATGAACTCAGTAACACAGCTAATATCATCTTAACACTGCGAACACCGTCCGTATGTTGCATGTTTCATCCAAACAAAAAAGAATCAAGGGTAAGTAGGGAAACCTTGCATATGAAGCATTTAGAAATCTTCCATCTTAAGGTTCCGCACCGTTTACAGTAGATGATCATTTAATCGGGTGCTTACCCTCAGCTCCGGAGAGAGGCTACGACGTCTTATCGCTCAATAAATGATGAATCTGTTGACATGTT
>NC_140280.1:14883628-14896128 GCF_964030765.1 Micromesistius poutassou
TTTCTAGCGGCTCAGGGGCGGAATATTCTCTGAGCTAGCACACATATCCCGCTTAGCCATCAGCAGAACAGAAAATAACCTTCTTGGGAGGACCACCTTCACATTGATTTTCCCCCCATAATTGCCCGTACATGGCAGAGAGAAAAGAGAATAGAAAAATGGCTGTGTAGCAAAGGTGAAATTGAGGGGAAGACAGATATCTGAGATGATATGTTTCCATATTGTCACAATGTACACAATGCAAGAGTCAAAAACACAAGGAAATCTCCAGCCGAGAAAAAAAAAAAAAGGAGGGAAACGGAATACCTTTTATACATAATACTTAGAGTAAGCCTATGTCCACATGAAATAGGGTTTACCTGATGGAAATGTGTGACATTGAAGTCTGCGATGTTAACCACCGTATTAGGCCATATAATTGTGGGCCCAGCTGCTTCCCCACAAATAGGTGTCTGTCAGCACACTCTGCTAGCACCTCTGAAACTGCTTAGCACTCCCTTCATGTCCTCAGCTCACACACACAATGTGACGCAGAAAATCCCTATCAGCATTTACGGGGAAAAAGGTGTCACTCACATTTTGGACGATTACGATGCTATTTCCTTTGTTCGTCTTTTGTGAACGGGGGAAAATGGGGCAAAATCGCTCCCATTATCGCCATCATTATATAAACGCACAGATGGCCAACTTTAATGACACTCACATGCTCCATTGTTGCCATGGAAAACAGCAATCAATGGGAGGTGAAAGCGCCACTGATAGAAGCGTCCACAGAGCGTAGTACAGTCGGGCGTCGCAGGCGAATAAAGGCCGTCACGAGCCCGGCGTGTCCCGTGCATGTCATGCGGGCCTCTGTGGGATGTGACAGGCATCATCCTGAAGAGAGGATTCTCTCTTTATGCCCCCTTCCACCAACCTCCGGGCCCCCCTTAATGAGGCTTGTTATTCGCCTGGACGTACATTTCAACTAATGGTTAGGCTCTCAGAAGCCCAGTCATCTCCTTCTGCGAGCATCATCAATGTTAAGTGTACGTTCAAGCAGCCTATAGGGGTATTCAACTCATTCAAACCAAGCCTACGTTTTTTATAATTGTATTTTTTAAGTATGGCTTCTCCCCTATCGTAAATAACATAAATAGACCTCAAGCCTGAGTTAATAGAGCAGATTTAATAACATGTAAAGGACTGTATATCCTCTATGAGGCTTTGCCGTTGGGGTGCTCTGCTTTTTATAAAGGAAACATGGTGACTGGGGCTTTTTATTATTCCTCTCTCCTCCGTTCACTCGCTCTCTTTCTGTATCTTTCTTTCACTCTCTCTTTCTCCTCCACACTCTGCCTCTATCTTTTTTACGCTCTGTATATCTCTCTCTGTCTCTCCCTCTTTCTGTATCTCTCTTTCACTCTCTCGCTCTCTCTCTCCTCCACACTCTCCCTCTATCTTTCACTCTCTGTATTTCTCTCTGTCTCTCTCCCTCTCTGTCTCTCTCTCTCTCTCTCTGTCTCTCTCTCTTTCTCTTTGATTTTCAGCAGTGACTCATATCAGAGCAATGTGTTCACCTATTGTGTTGTTGAGAGAAAGGATCCTAGCAGCTCAGTCGATCAGCATAATGATGCAAAATTCACTGAAAATGTATTTTGTGAGGATTCTTTTTTGAGGAAATAAAAATAATGCAACAATAAATCACTAAACTAAATCAATAAATCCAATTCACCATAATAATATAAATACACACATAAATATAAACACATATCTCAAACACATATAAATATATATCCAATTTCACAGTTGTAGCATCTTTACAGACAAAGTGCAGCAAGCCATTAAAGATGACCTGGAACGGCATTCAGTGGATCTCGCTCCACAATGTGGTGTACTTTCAAGTGAAACAGGACTTCAGGGCGGCACAAAAGGTAGGGGGAGGATCTCTCATGAGATAATTGGCCGCATAGTTGAAGTATTTACTGGCTCGGACTGCTGCTCACTTTAACAGAACTTCAGGCCGCAGTGGCTCATTATTGGTTGATATGCTTCCCTGCTCCCACTTTCTTTTCGGTGTACAAGCCCGATTTTGCCCCGATTCGTTTGTCTCAGACAAATCCGCGAGTCGTACACGATTTTGAAAAGTCGGCGACGAGAGGAGGTCTTGTAATGTGACATGCTTGCGATCTGCGATTTTTTTCATCTGCGACGTTCGAAAACCCCACGACGAAAAGTTTGGCCTGCCAGTATTTTGGGGGGAATCGCAATGACGTATCCATTGTTGACATGGAGGGAACCCCGCCACCAGTTGCGCGAGGGAATCCCACGAACAGCTAGAGCTCACGCGCAGTGTTTACTAACTAGTAAATAAATAACTAAAGTAAAGACTAGTAGAGATGCGCGTTTGGTGATCATACCTACTTCGATGAATTGCGGGCGGGTTGCGGTTACACTCGTCCGCTGGTTTCCATCAGCATTCCACTGTGCCAGCTGCTGCCTATGCCCTCACACATTGTTGAAATCATACGCTGGATGCTTTATTCTTTCCATGTGGCTTTTGGTTAATGATCGGGCTATAATAAGACCACGATGGCTATGTAATTGCTGACAACAGGGGACATTTCATAGTGGTTGGACATTTTAGCGTGCCGACAGGCTTTTGTCGGGACGCGGAACACGCAACTCAAAATCGGGACTGTCTGCGCAAAGCCGGGACGTCTGGTCACCCTAAATTAATGATGATCGGGCGGGTGTGGGTATCAATTGTTACGATTGTAAAAAACGTTGCTGCGGGTGGATTATTGATATTAAGCAGTGGGTGCTGATGACATTACAGCTTATCCGCGTATCTCTCTAGACTCCACTGCACTATGCCCTAACCCTAACCCTAACCCTGACCGCCATCATAATGCCTAGACTAGTATAGGAACTCGGGATCCATTGTTATTGACACTTTGTTGCTGCGTTGTTGCTGCGTGTATCGTAAACGACACAAAGTAAAAATTATCTAGAGCATCACACCCTCAAATCTTGTAGTGTGGCCAGTCTTCCGACAAGACAAAGCCCGATTTCCTGGCGCTGTGATCGCATAGTGTGACATGTTAAATCGTGGAGGAATATCGGAGAATCGTGTAGTCTGAACCAGCCATTATATGAGCAACAAAAGTCAGGTTTGTTTGTATGTTGTTTGTTAAAGTACAACAAAACATAAGCTATTCTCTTGATAGCTGACCCTAGTGTAACCCTGCAGGGTTGCCAACTTTGGAAGTGTGGGGTTGCGGGCTAACGGGATTGTTGAGGGGGGGGGGGGGGGGGGGTACTGTGGCAGCACTGCAATATAGCGGATCAACTGAAATCAACGATCAGAGAATACTGCTGTGAGAACGCTGTAAGGGGTTGTCTTAAACTCCTCCCCTTTCATTAAAAACAATACGCTGTGGTCTGGTCTAGTCAAGTCATCAACAGAAAATTCACGGTAGTTGTTTTGTTTTGTTTTGCCGTGCCATTTGTTGCGTGTGTGCGTGACAGTGTGAGATTGATGCTGAAAGCGTGAGTGTCACGCCAGATGCGTGAGAGTTGGCAACCCTGACCCTGATCCCCAGAACAATCACTAGATCAATAAATAGATTAATACTTTTTTTTTTTTGCCGTACCGATATGAATATGATCAAATCCATTGCAACCAACTCAATTTGGTCAACCTGTTCTTTAAGAAACCAGTGCACAGGAAAGGAGGTCAAATAGTGAAAGCAGTTAACTAATAACCAAACAGAAAATGTCATAACTCAATATTGTCAAGGGGCATTACTATAATGGTTGCAGCCGTTTTCAAAATGAAATTTAAAAAAAAGATCAGACATTTTATCCTGGGTCTACACTCAGCAACACCAGCCACACATACCCTTTTTGGCATTTTTTTTAAGGTGCAGGGGGAAAGGTGTTGATATGTTGTACGGAGCGCTAACTCGATCATCGTCACGCGTGTCAGCCTTAATGTGTTCTTTCAGCCACCATGGCCGTGTTCTGCCCAGCCAGCACATGGTCGCCATTATAAAGAAGCATGTAATAAAATTAAGCCTGAATGCTGCCCCTTGCATTCATACTGGACTCATCTGAAAAAGCTGATGTAACGTTTGGTAATCAGTGTTCTGTGGTCGGAGAGGTTTGCATGCGCTACACTTATTGAATGAGTTTCACCAGACAGCGACATAATGCGTTTTTATATCCATAATCATATTACGGATGTGGTAAGATGGCTGGATGCAGAACGGTCAGCTTCAATTTCACTTCAATTTAAGCAATTGCTTTTTTTTTTCTTAAGTTATTACATTATTATTGTATTATCAGCGCTGTGTGAGAGTGAATGGGTTTCCTATCCAGGGCACTCACACACAGAATATCTGTTAAGGTTATACTTTGCTACAGCGAGTTATCATCACATAGCGAGTTTACTTTTGTAATACTCCTCGCTGCTCTGTATCTGGGGCGGCATTAGCTCAGGAGGTAGAGTGGGTTGGCTGGTAACCGCAAGGTTGCTGGTTCTCCTAGCTGAGTGTCGTGGTGTCCCTGAGCATGACGCCTCACCATAATTGCAGCTTACGAGCTGGCTGTTATTAACTCCTGCCATAACGCTGGTCGTGTAGCATGGCCCTCTTGTGTTTACTTTGCACAGATAGCTTTCTGGTTTCACCCTCTGTCCATCGCTATTAGCGTGTCGCCCCCGTCACTTACGACCTGCAGAGTACCACAGCTTCTTTGGTGATCTTTTTTTGGCCGCCTGCGTATCATGCACTAATAATAGAGACTCGATGACGGCTCTTGTTATAAAGTGCCCGTGGGTGGTCCGTTCCACTATGGACGACTTAACACCACCCACCAACCCCCACCCCCGCCCCCGGCTTGTCGTATGTTGCTCTCCTGTGGTACTATTGACTGCAAGAGCTGATGAGAGACAGAATTGCCCACTGGTCGGTGCTCCAACGGTTCTGCTTAATGGCCGCTTCAGCCAGCAACTGAAAGCCATTTTATGAGCAAGGAGAAGTAGAAGAAAACAACTTTTGGCTGTGTATGTGTTTTTGTATGTTAGTGTGTGTGTGTGTGTGTGTGTGTGTGTGTGTGTGTGTGTGTGTGTGTGTGTGTGTGTGTGTGTGTGTACAGTGTATGTGTGTACAGTGTTTGTGTCACTTTGGATAACAGCCTGTATTGTCCCTCTGAGTAGCAGGGAGTCTCTTCCGAGTTAATAGATGGACACTTAGCCCCTGGCCAGCATATTCAGGGAAACAACAGTCGTTCCACTGTAGTGTCATCCATTACACTCAGCAGCCACGGTGAAGTGACTATGGAGTAGGGTCAACCAACTGTTAGCTCCAAGTTTGCAACTCATAAAAACATGTGGCTGCATTTTATATGTCTATCTCTCCTTAGCAACACATTTATTGGATGAGAGATTATCTTTCGATGGTAACAGTCCCCTGGGCAACCTTGAGCTTCTTACAGTAAAAATAAATAAATGAATTACAGATTCATAGTTCTCCTAGCCATTGCTATGCCACGGGAACAGGAACTGGAAATAGAAAAGGGGAAGGAATGCTCTATTGATCGTTAGTAAATAATGGCTACTTTCTGCACATTTATTTGTCAGAGTACGTCACTTTGTTGAGTAAATGTGCTATTAAAAGCTGGAGCTAATGGCGCGTGCCTCGGCTAATTACATAGTTAATTGCCTGTGTCTTAGTGAGCTAGTCATTCCCGGGATGTCAGTGGAAATCTATTCACAGGGTAGGTGTACAGTGTGGGCTCTCATTAGGCTGGTGTGAGTTGTCAATCTCACTCAGAATCACACACACACACACACACACGCACACACACACACACACACACACACACACACACACACACACACACACACACACATCAATTTAACCAGAGAGTTGATTCAGGCACATTTATTGACCTATGCAAATGTAGGCCATGGGTGTCATATACACAGTGCAGGAAACTCATCAAAGGACCAGAGGAAACAGAATCATTCAGCATATATTCAAGCTGGTAAATAAATGGTTGTGTACATACATTTTGGGGTTGTTAACATCTACATATTCATATATTCATAATTCCATTATAACGGGAAATATTGTGTTTTCTTATTATTTTTAACTTTGCATATTCTATTGCTTTCTAATCGAATGGAAGCTCATTACCAGTAAAATCACGAATGGTCGTTCTGGTCCATGCAACATAGTGAGATTATCCTAACTCTGGTGAAGTCAAAGCGCCTTTTTTTTAAACCTTGCCACTGCACAGAAAACATTTCACATTTTAAAAATTACCCCTGACCTCTGCTGATTTTGTAATTTTGTGATTTTGTGAACTGAGTTTCTCCAGTGTGTCATGGCCCGGGTGATATGGCTCTGGTTGCAATGGAAGCAGAAAGCTGCCATGATTATGAGGTGATAGTCTGACAGTCTCATTATTTCACATTTAACTGCTCTGGTTGGCTGCAGCTGACAATCGCTTGACATGCAGTGAAGCTTCTGGGAGATAAGCAGTGCCAAATCTGTGTTTGTAAATCCTTCTCAAGTTCTGCGATAAACTCTTTGTCTTCGAGGTAGGTATTCTGAATGAATGAAAACACATTCTGATGAGTCGATCATGCGTTACAATAGAGGTTTCAGTGATGACAGACAAGAGGGAATAGAACAGTGAATTGAGACAAAGGAATGCAGTGTCATATTTTCAAAGCAATGTGTCTTATTGCTGGGTATAATACACAACGTCAATACATTTCAGAGTGCATCTCAACTGCGAGTTTATCCCTCACATCAAACCAGGACATATGTATTGCTTGTGACTGTTACCACTTACTTCAACCACTTGATATGGTTATGTGTTTATTTGCCTGAGCTGAAAAGGCTGTTGTCAGCTATAGTCATCCTGGGGTCTACTCATAAGAACTAAGACTTTTAATACATTCCGATACCTTCCAAAACAAAATAAAATACTAATGTTATTTTACAATAACCCGACGTACAAACAATTACTAATGTTGTAATACAGTTTTTCACAATTGTTTAAACACATTAATTGGAACATCAGACACAATGTGCACAACCTGAAACTCATGTACCAATTGCAAAACCAATTCTGCTGAACTCCAAGCACATTTTCTTCTTTAGACTCAGATTCCCATTCCAAACCACACATTTTTCACAACACTACACACACTTCTCTATATCTTGCACACTCTTCCTGAATTCCCTCTCTTGGTGTTCACACAGAACACACTGCCAATCACATTTCTAAACTCCAAAGGCTGTTGTGCAATTAGCAATCTGCAATTTGCTATAGAAGGGTCACAGAAGAAAGACATGACACTAAGTACAGACATTGAGTAGTATCACTCTATGAGAATGTTGATAATGGTGATGATGATGTCTTGACCCTGTATTGACCCTTATGGTATGTGTATTGACCCTTATGGTATGTGTACGTGTATGTATTTATGTAGGTAAGTGTATGCATGTATATGCAAACACACTGTATGCATGACATTTGTTTGTTACTCTTAAAAATGCGAGAAGGGGGGGCTTGATATAAGCTGAAGCTTCTGCCCTACCCTTTGGTTACGACCAATAAAAATGCATTCATTCGTTCATTCATTCATTCATTCATTCATTCAAATGTTTTGTTTACAGTATTGCCTATAGTAGACTGCACATTTTGGATACAAATACAGTATTTGTTGTTACTGTAAAGTATTGTGTGTTGTTTTCTATTTGAGTGTACCTAAAAACATTAGATGGTAATATTTTACACCCAACAGGTGACAGTGTAACACTCAACATGTAAAAGCTTAATTCTACTGATGAAGCATTCATATAGTGTTTTCCATTCATACTATAGTGTTTTCCATTCTGCACACCAGTGTTCAATGGGTGATTAGAAATTTCTACTCATATGATGTATGTGTTTGTCATTTGAAAAGAAAATACCATTTAGTGAAGAGTTAACACTATTTTGAGGGCAAAGTGTGCTTTTGCAAGAGAAGTGTAGGATTTTGCATTTTGTGTGTGAGTTTTGAGATTTGTGTTTCGGGTTTTGAGAAAGTGAGGTAGTTTATCAGGAAATGTGTTTAAGCAATTGTGAAAAACTGTAATAATAATAACGATGACTAATACCCTCAAAAGAAGGACTTCAGATACCACTTAAAAAATATCTTGCCAGTAACTTCACAGTCATTAGCTGGGATATTATTCCACAATTTAACAAGCCAGACCGACAACAATGGAGAACAGTGGATGTCATTTATTAGAGTTAATTGTTACTTAATGTTTTTCCTTGGTGTCTTCAATACAGCAAAACAAAAAAACAATTAAAAACCCTCTGTTTAGAATGGGAGTAAAACATTCTAAATTGTGGAATAAAATGCTGAATGACGAAGAATGCAGAGAGAATAATCGAACTCCTGTGCTTCGTGATTAATCTGTCTCATGTTGACTTGGTTGTTTTCGCTCTGATTGTATTTCCTCTGTTGTGTAATTGCCTTTTTTTCTTCATTCTATTTATTTTCCTAAAAACTATGCAAATTTTAAAGTGTGCATCCAGGCAGCAAAAAGTGAACAAAAAATAAAATATATATATAGAGAGAGAGAGATATTCAGTCCTAGAACAAGTGAAATCCTGACATCTAATTCATCTTTATCGGTGACTAATGAGGCAATTTTTCCCTCCTCTATTCTCCTCGTTTAAAAAATATAAATCTCTCCCTTAAGGCAGCATGAGTATGAACTTACAGTTTGTGTGTGTGTGTGTGTGTGCGTGTATGTGTGCGTGCATGCGTGGGTGTGTGAGTGAGTGCATGCGTGCGTGTGTGCGTGTGTGTGTGTGTGTGTGTGTGTGTGTGTGAAAATCTATATCACTATGCTCCAGCAGTCAATTGCCCTCAGTGGCTTAAGTTGCATCAGTGATGTTCAATAACTTTGCCTATAGCCCCCACCTGATGAAATTGTATTATTTTCTCCAGCTACCCCCAAGTGGTCAGCAACAGCTTCCAAGCCCATCAGAGATATTAGGTGCTGTGATTGCTCCGGGCCTGCGGACCGGCCAATGTCTCCCCGACTCACTACACTCCTCCCCCTTAACCCTTCCCCATCTAGCACTTTCACTTTCACTTTACCTCCAGCTTCTCTCCATGCTGACATAACCCGGCCCCTCCTTCTTTTCCCATGTGTCCTGTGATGTTCTCGGGGTGTAGGGCCAAGGAGACGGAGCGAGGTAGAGGAGTGGTGATTGGGGTTCATGGGGGGGCTTATAAACCAATTTATCTGTAGGAAAAAAATCAATCCATCAGGGGCTGCCATTGAGAGGAGAAGAAAATTAAACAATTACCGCTGCACGGCTGAACAGAGGGCCGGGTGGCACCGAGGGTCCGGCCCAGTCATTTAACACGCTGTAGTTTAATATTCCACGTGTGTGGTCCAATGTCAGGCCATAGATAACCTTTTAAAAGAGCAATTTATTTTACACAATTATCGGGTGGTCCACTCACTTAGCTAAATGAGCAACCTAGAGTCACCCTCCGTGGGCTCCTGAAGTTCTGGATGTAGCGGGCGCTGTCCAGCCTGTAACTCTTTAAACCGTTCCAAATTGAAAAGGTTACATTGGAATAGTGGCAAGAGGTTTTCCCCAAGTATAATTATGTTGCCAATGAATATATAAACACCAGAGTGTTGCTAAGCTGACATGATATTGTGGGAAAGCAAATAAAGCATGGTGTGGATTTATACGTTCTAATATCAAACGTCTGATTTCACTGTATGTGCGAAATCGCTGGTAGTGCTGTGGAGACTCAATGAATCCATTTCTATAATTAGACTGTAAATAGGTAGTAACAGCTAGACCCACAATCATGCCTCGAGGTGTGAAAGCACACAAAGTGTATCTATCTAGGATATAAAGTGAAAGAAGCAGTTCCTTGTGTGGGGAGTTGAACATCACAAGTAGATTCACCCGTGACCTGGGAGGTGCATTCATCGTGTGATGTTCGATGAAAGCGCTATCTTTCTTTGAACATCATTTAGCAGAGACATTTGTCTGGAGGGATTTCTGCTGGAGACTCAGAACAGTCAAAGCACATAATCAATAATGGGGAATTTAAGAGCTGCAGGCAAGGTTTCTCAATTCCAACTGAATTAACAGTGTTGTACAGGTGTGGGAATAAAGTGTTTTTTGGGGGGTTTGTATTTTGTTTTGCTTATAACACAATGCTGCTCTATGTTCAAGGTGTGCCTGGAATAGTTAAGATAGTAAAGCTAAGTTGTCTCAAAAGTACAGCATTCCATACTATGAAATCTTATTTTTTATGATCTGTTTCTTAAAAATGTCATTATTACTGTAAAAAAAAAACACAACACAAACAGGATACAACTAAATAATTTTGGGATGACTGAGCCTTCAAGTGTTTTTTTGGAAGTTCGGATTTACGCAGACGGTACATAGCTGCGCAAAATAAGAAAAGGAAGACGGTTGAGTTTGAGTTTGGACTCAGATCTCCACTCGCCGCAGAGAGAAGGTCGGGTCATATGGCCTATTAACCGATGTGGCGCGGGTGGATGTGGTTCCAGTGGCTGCCCTGAAAGCAGTCATCATAGGCTCTGGTGCATGAACCAAACGCCTCGATACGACTACAGGGAGCCACTGGAGCACAATGAGGACGAGGCACGCTTCGGTGGGTTGAAGGCCACAAGCACTGCTCCAGTTTGAAACCTTTTTCAGGAGTTTGGCGATGCGGCACTGGCACAGCAGCCGGCAGAGCACTGGACAGTAGGGATGGCAGTGAGAAGACGTGTGCCTGGCCGGGGGAGGGCTGTGTCCTAGTAGGCCTGCAGCAGACAGTACAGGTACTGTCTGATGTCTTGAGGATTTACTGAAGGTAATCTTAAGTATGATCCGCATACGGATACAATATGGTCTGGAAAGGGGTTGGCCCGGTGGCTCACCGGGCTGAGCGCGTACCATTAAAAGGTGCCATGACATGCCACCAGGTGTGGTGTGATTAGCCGTTACAAGCCGTTTTGGAAATCTGCCCCTTATGACATCATAAGGGGCAGAAAGTGGGCGTGTCCACCTAGATGTGTGCTGGATAGATCAGACTATCAGCCTACCCAGTGGACTGTAGCACACGTTGATCATCTATCCGTCACACTTCTAGGTGGACACGCACACCTGTGATGTCATGAGGGGCAGATTTCCAAAACGGCTTGTAACGGCTAATCACACCACACCTGGTGGCATGTCATGGCACCTTTAAGGCTCAGTCCTGAACGCAGCGACATGGGTCTGGGTCCCGCCCGTGGTCCTTTGCTGCATGTCCTCCCCTCTATCTCCCATACTTTCCTCTTTATCTCACACATAAAGCATAAAAGTGCAAAAATAAATCTTTAAAAAATATATACGGTCTGTAAAAGTCTGCTTGTTGGCCATCCTTACTCAAGGATTTGCAGAATGAAGGCATTGATTTGTCACACAGTCGATTGAAAAGCTGGAATGGCTGACTCCTCAAACAAATAGAAACTAAATAATAAATATAAAGAAATCTATCCATTTAATGTACGTACCAGACTTGGATGATACTAATGATAAAGACGTTGGAATGATTGACCTAACAGGGTTAAGTTGAAGGCGGCTGTGTGTCCTGTGGATAGAGATGCCATGTGTGACATGCTGAGGAAGCTGGGGAGTAGAAATGGGTAGCATCAGCATAGC
This sequence comes from Micromesistius poutassou, assembly GCF_964030765.1. NCBI lineage: Eukaryota > Metazoa > Chordata > Actinopteri > Gadiformes > Gadidae > Micromesistius > Micromesistius poutassou. The sequence continues at coordinate 14,895,374 of NC_140280.1, forward strand.
ACCAGCACATCCCATTGAGGACGTGTATGGTGAGAGGGGAAGAGGGCCCGACGTTGATCCCTAAGCATCTCCGCTCTTCACTAGAAGTGACTGAGACTCTTCAGTCGTCCACGATACCCTGACTAATGGACTGTAGAAGTTAGGACCATGGATGTCTTGTGACAAATTATGTAAATGTATCGGTTGGTCCACGGAATGGACATTTTTTTTTTCTTCATTTTTTTGGACATTTTTTTTTGACAATTGAAAGTAATACAAAGAAAAACTTGTTTATTTCTGCATCAAATGGTTTTAACAGCAATAATTCGGCCCCGATTCTAACTCTACTGATAGGATTTGTCTATGAAGATAAAAATTGAATATGGTTTAATACATGCGCATGGAGAGAGGTCAACATTCAGTAAGACATCCCTTGGTACTTTAAGGTGCTCAGAGTGATGGGTTATTCTATTTGGGCCAGACATTGTGAGCATCAAGGACAGAACATTGTTATTAGCTCTGGGAATGGAATCAGGATATCCTGCGTGACACAGCAGTTAAGAGGCCTTTATCCTATGATCCTGTGTGTGTGTGTGTGTGTGTGTGTGTGTGTGTGTGTGTGTGTGTGTGTGTGTGTGTGTGTGTGTGTGTGTGTGTGTGTGTGTGTGTGTGTGTGTGGCATCCTATGCATGGTGTGTTTGAACACATGACAGGACAGGGTTATATGTAGGAAGGATGTATGTAATTACAGAGTATATTTATAGAAGTAATCGGTG
>NC_140280.1:14901128-15008628 GCF_964030765.1 Micromesistius poutassou
TTTGGTCTAACCCACGCTCCCCTCCCATACCCTCCACACCTCCACCACATTCATGTATCTGTCCATATTGCCCCTTTTCCTTCCTGTCTGTTAATTGTTGCTGTAACACAGGTAGCCCCGCCCCCCCCCTCTCTCTCTCTCTCTCTCTCTCTCTCTCTCTCTCCTCTCAGGCCTACAGTGTATCGCCTGCAGACATGTTGTTTTTGCTGCTGCTGCCTCTGCCGATCTCAGACCTCCAGGAACTCCCCCCCCCCCCCCCCCCCCCCCCAAAAAAAAAGAACAAAAAACGCATACACACACACACACACACACACACACACACACACACACCCCGGTTCCACCTGCGGGCCCATGCCGCTCAACAGGGGGATTTCAGCCTGCTGATGACGGGGCCCAGGCTTCCTTCCTGAGTCCACATAAATCTGTCTGTGGGCTCTGTCCTATAGTCTAATATTAAATCTGTTTCCAATGACATACCACTCAGCACAGGACGGCCAAGGTTTGTTTTGACTTCAGAAGCTAGTTTTGGCGCTGGGAGGAAATGTTCACGGCAAAAGTATTTCCCGGAACAATTCAAATCCAATTGCTTTCGGCGATTGGTGCCAACACTCATTGAGGATCTCTACTTTTTTTCCTTTCTCTTTTTCTCTCTTGTTTATGTTCTGTGTAGGGATTTGGAAATCGTGTTATTAGATGAGTCATTATTGGTGTACAAGCGGGTCGATTACAAATACAACACAAAGTCGTGTTCCCCACTGCAGTGACTTCAACTGTGACTGACAGGCCTCACTCACAAACAAACACACAAACACAAACAGTACTGCGTTCCTGGGTCGGTCAGGCTTTCATCTTGCTTGATGTAAATGGCACCCTTGACTTTTTTTGTCTCTGGAAAAATTACGAGAATGGACTTGTAAAGACATTTCTTAGCCCAGTCAAGGACCTCTGTCATCTCAGGTAGAGGCTACACACCTTAGGCTATGAGACACCCCCATCACACACCCCCTGACACACACACACACACGCACACTCACACACAAAAATACAGAACATGTGTGGCACAGAATGAGCAAAGCGTATATCATATTGTTGTCATATTTAATGTTTGGCATTTAAAAATAATGACACAAAAGCAGTGTTATGTCATTATTTGACAGTATGCAGCAATAAAATACATTCCATAACATGAATTATTTTGTTTTAAGGCATTCCTAAGAGGTTAACCACCATCTTGCTATGCATTGTTAGCCTGTTATTGGTTGCTTTCAATGCTTCCAGACCTGAGAGGTATATGTGTTGAACACAGAATGTCTGTCAGAATGTATTTCAATGTCAGATGTAAATAGTTTTCATGCTTTTTCAAGTGCTTTACATTACAATAACGTTCTGTTTTCCAATCATATGGTCACAGACATACTGGTTAAAGTGTCAACTCTCCATGGCTGCACATGTACTATAGTAAAAATAATCACTATGCTTCACAGAAGGATTTATATTAGAACATACAAGATTAGTCCTGAAGGTCACCTTTTCTTTAATTTGCCAAATGAAAAAAAACCGATATGAATGTTGACAAACTATAACTTAAGAACACAGTTGTGACAGAGACGGTTTGCAGTTCAAGGGTTCTACTCTCTCTCTAGTTACAACAATCCCAATCCTGTACACTTCACACATCAACATGGAGGTTTTGCTCTGGACTTTGCAGGGTTTCCAACTCTGTTAATACAGTAATACTGAAAGTGATAAGCAACAGGAAGAAAACAACAATGTTCACGTCAGTGTCAGTGTCTCCCCTGAGACCAATCAAACTGTGTTTGTTGTTTTTTTGGCAAACATTGGCAGCCACAGCCTCCTCCTTATCCTCCTCAAGTCCTGGGAGTCAGAGCAGTGACAGGCTGTGCTGGGCCCTGGTCTCCTGCAGGTAGTTCACCTGCCACGGAAGCCCCAGCGGCGGGGAGGGCTCCGCAAAACTATCCACGTAGCCCTGGGCGCAGGAGGCCCACACCGCCGGCGGGTACCCCAACCCCTCGCCCCCCTGAGGGTACCTCAGCGGACTGGGCGGGTGTTCGGCGGGGCTGCCGCAGTGTCCGTGCGAGGCGTAGAGCTGCCCCCCGTCGCTGGGGTAGCACGGGTAATGCGGCGAGGGCGGGCAGGACGTGCCGACCGTGTCCATGAAGAGGTGCGGCTCGCCGGGCAGTCTGTGGATGTGAGCGGCCTGCTGCGACTGCATCTGGTGCGGGAGGTGGGACGCGGGCCAGGGGATGTAGGCCTGCGACTCGGGCCGGGGGGCCGCCACCACCGTCCCCGCCCGGGGCTGCTCCATCAGCCGGGACGCGGCTCTCATCCCCGTGGGGCCCCCCGCCACGTTAGAGGACGAAGAGGAGGACCTGCTGCTGCTGCTGCTGCTGCTGCACTCGCGGTGGCTGCAGACCTTCCCCCCCGCGGGCTCGCCGGCAGGGTGGGAGCTGAGGAAGACAGAGAGGGCCGAGATGCGGTTGATGGCCCTCTGCAGCGTGGCGATCTTGGACAGGCGCTTCCCGCTCAGGTCGTGGTTGAGCACCACGCGCAGCGCGTTGAACGCCTGGTTGTAGTCCATGATGCGCTTGCGCTCCCGCACGTTGGCGGCCACGCGCCGGGCCTTGGAGCGGACCGGCCGGCTGCGCTTCTTGGCCGGCCCGTCCCCGGGGTCCTCCGGGCCGCTGGCCGACCCCTCGCTGTAGGGCTCCTTGGCACTGCCGTCGCTGCACTCGTCGTCGTCGTCGTCCTCGTCGTCGGGCCCCAGCCCGCCGAGCTCCAGCTCCTCCTCCGAAAACTCGGAGCCCTCCACGCTGCTGCAGCTCATGGTGAGGTGGTGTTGAAAGCGTCTCCTGTCGCCCAGCGTCAGAGCGGGCTGTAGTCTTGAAGGTCGTCTTCTGAAAGGTGGGGCTTTCTGTCTGAAGTCTGGAGGAAGTGGACAGGGAGGATGTGCCCGAGATCCTTGAGGGTTCCTGTGTGCATGTGGTGCTGTTGGCTCCCTGACTCTGGTTTGTTTCTGTGTCTGCAGCTGCTGACAGTGCTGTTATGCAGCTCTTCTGTCTCCCCCAGCACGTTGATCTTGACTAGTGTCTGCTTGAGACAGGTTGGCCTGCTTTTTATGGCTCAGGCGGTCACATGGTACAGTTACCTGTAAGGAATGGTGTGCGCTGTCTCCCCCCCCCCCCACCCCTCTCTCCCTCTAGCTCCATCTCTCTCTCCCCGGGTTTATGGGTGCCTTCCAGGCAAATGGCAATGTCAACTCCTACTTTCTGACACCCCCCTCCCTCCTCTTCCTCCTTACAGGATCTATTAAGAGTTTCAACACTTCATGTCTGCGTAATACACAAGCAACAGAAACATACTCATTATTTGGGAATGGAAATTGTACTACAACCCTATGTTCCTTTTAAGAGGAACCCATTTAAGGGTTTTTCTCCTCTCATTAGGCGATCCGGGGATACTTAAGACAGTTGAGACACACACACATTATTTTTATCATTTGTTTAGTTTTTGTGAACAGAATTTCGGGGTTGGTGAATCTCATCAGTCATTTTGACTCCACAATCGCAGCCAACATCACCGTTTGTGTTGTCCAAACACAGATCCTTTTTCAAATGGTTTTCTGCATGATGGACAGGGCAATACTAAATGGAACTTCCATTTATATTAGTCTGAGGGACATCTGTGACAAATTGCACGTTTATCGGATCTTCCCTAATCTCCTGTTCTCCTCGTTTCCCCTTTTCCCAGGTCCGCGGACCAGAGGAAGATTCTTATCCAGCCTAGCTTAGATTTGTCCCAGCAATTAGCTGTCTCCAGAGTGGCGATTCTCCTTTCTATCCCTCGACGCTCCTGTTTAGGGAGCATATAATTTAGGCTAGCTTCCCTGGGACCTATCACCCATAAATCAGGCCTGGGCAGCACCTGAGGACAACAGCAGAGCAGGCCCCTGGACTTCAAAGCAAACCGAGATAAATACAAGAGGGCAAATATTTTACAATTAGAGCCTACAATTGCTGCCGGCACAGGCAATCGATCTTTCTTTTTTTTTTTTTCTTCTTCTAAAGTTTTTATCCATTGCTTATGCTGCAAGAAAATAAAGATGTCAAATTTAAACAGTTAGGATGCTGTTCCAGCAGATTGTATTTTAAAGTCCTGGAGGTTAATGCTGCATTCCAAGATTTTATTTATCTTAAAATAAAACCGGTACAAGCAGGACATGCAAGATAATGATATGAAGAGAATTGGGTAATTCACGCACAGAACGTAGAGCATTAAGAGCAAAGAATGAGAGCAGTGACCTTTAGCAGTGCTTCTGGCCAAGTGCAATGGGTCAGGTAAGTAAAGGGCAAGCCCCTCTTATGCTGAACTAGGGGTCGTTGAGTAGCATTGCTTCCTTCCTGGCGTTTTCCTTTTTTATTGGACAAGTTTCGTCTGTCAGACGCCAACCTTTTACAACAATTAGGTCCCAGACTCTCCAATCGTAACCATTGAACAGAGGTGGGAAAATCTGTCCAGACCCCCTTGGTGAGAACGGCCGAGATACCAACTCTCACACTAACTGACCAGCGTGGTTGGTGGATGCTGCGAGCATAAAGACCATATCTTTATGTTACCTAAAGGTAACATAATGATATGGTCTCTGTTTCCTCTCATATAATCAATCTGCGGGATGTGCTCATGTTCAACCCGAGGTCCGCTTCTGCACTGGTCACACTTTAACCAATTACTGCTGCTGTACTCATCAACACCTTCCATCATCCGTTCGGATACACACCACAAAGTGCAAACCTTCGTGGCACAATATGTTTGAAACATTCGACTCACGCCAGGATGAATTTCACGGGGCTCAGAGCGATGTGAGCCGGGCCGGGGATTTATTGCTTCACAAACATGTCAGATTTACTGCCGTGGTGTAAGAGCATGGCGACTGGCTCGGACCCTCCCTGTCCATTCATTCTGAGAGGTGACAAGACACCAGTAATTATCAGCCGCCGTGAATAAATCACTCGGTTTTTATCACGCACCTTTGCCGTGCAATTGGTTGAAAAACCATTTTCAAGTGAATGGAGGCCTCTCCAAAAAGCCGCTGAACCTGAGATTTGTAAATCTCCCGCTGTAGCCCCAGTAATTACTAGTTGTTACCTGTTCATTATTAGAGGTCTGTGTAGCAAGCCTTATAGATGTGTATTCCCAAAGGGGTGGTTAGGGGTAATAAGTGAGTACGCTTTGGGTTCTCTAACCTTGGCTTTGCAGTGGTATGTTAATGCATGTTTTTGCCGCCTTGCATGGAATTTTCTCACCTCTATAAAAAAAACTCTAGTCAAAGGGGAAGCACTCCCTTACTTATCCCGGACCACCATTAGTCACCCCGCAATTGTTTATTTGGCTGTAATTAATGTTATCAAGTTTGCAGTTTTTATGGCAATTCCTTATATTAGCCGTGTTCTAATTCATGCTATTGGCTTAGTGCTAAATCCACCCCCTTTTTCAGATTAATAACAATTAGTGTGAAGCAATATGAAGGTAAATAAACAAAGCCCGATGTTATTTATTTGGTAGAGAGCTCTGTTACGAGCCACTGAACTCTCGCCTTTTCCCAACTGTCAACTGATTTTATTTAAGTTCTTGAGCCACTTGGACCTTCTTGTCATCGCTCACCGCTGCCTGTCTCGACCAATGAAATCATCCTTTGACCAAAGAAGAAGAAGAAGGGGGGGGGGGGTGCTTTATCTCTATGAGTCAACATGTGGCACGTTTTCCCTCCGCTGTGAAATCAGACATGAGAGACACTTTCAGGGTGCTGAGTTGCTTTTACCTCCTGCCAATCTTGATATCATCCGTTAAAGCCAAAGTCTGTCAGTGTTAAAGGCGAGTTCAATTAATAAAATTGGCCTATTAATATTAAAGTTCAGGTTAATTTGGGGGGGGGGGGGGGGGATTAGGTGAAATTGCTTGCAGAAGTGTTATACAATGAAAATACACTTTAATTATAGCATAGTTACATGTAGCAAAATATTTGGACCAAGATGTCCAATTATGTTATTTTGCTAATTATTAGGTATTTTAGGAGCCTCCTTCATGAAACACTGTTTATCAACGTGTATGCATTACTTAACAATAGAATGTTTGAATGGACCAGTGAAAATCCTTCTACTCAACAGAATTACCCTACTTAAATTCGGTTATAAGGCAATTAGTATTTTTTGTAAATTGGGCTACATCCGTTCACACTGTACTCTGTAACGTCTAGCCTACTAAAGTAAACTATGATGCTAAGTGTACAAGCATGAACTCATGTTGAAGACAAGTTAATTGCGCGAACGATGACGCATGTGAAACATACTTTATGCAGTCACTTTCCAACGTGCTGGAAAGTGACTTACGAGATCCATGTCCCCTGTGTGTCAGACAGCATTCTGACATCATTGTGAATCACTGCGTAAGATAAGTGGGTAGGCTAGTATGGATCTCCTTCACACAGTGAACCATGAATACAAAGTCTGAAAAAGGCCTGGGGTATTTACCATCATCACTGCCACCACTGCCAGCAATTATTAATCACAGACTGGTATAGTTTAATGTAACATAAGGACATTCAATTGTATTACATGGAATACAACCTGGTAGCAAGCACACATAAATGTACAATATACACATATCAGTGAGAAGACATCTAAAAATACATAAAGTAGAACAATTTCAAGTTGACACTTGTAGGTAATTGCTTCAATTAGAATTTAACTTTATATGGATTTTCCAAAGGGATATTATACATTTTTCTTGATGGAGTGAAACATGCCCAAGCAAGATTACTGCAAAAGGAAATCCATCCAAGCAGTTATGATCTTGAAAGGTAAGATTGGTGCAATGTGTTTATCAATCGGTTGATGTTTGTTTTCTTCCCAAATGTTGAAACATCGTATTTTCCATTTGTATATTTTGTATATTTTTCAATTTCTCTTTATTTTGTATTGTTATATACTGTTCCTCTTCTGTTATTACATCTCATACATATCTGAACAATGCAAACAATTCTCATTGGTATTAGAATTAAAAAACTTTTTTGGTGGAAAAACGATAAAATTAAAGAATCTGATATTGTCTGACAATCTTAAACATGCACTATTCTATCTATTCACTAGCCTAATACTTACTTAGGCTATACTTACCCTATCTCATTTTTGGTTTCCAAGTATTGGAACAGTAAATTATGTTCATAGTTCTATGTATTTAGGATCACTATAAATCAACTCTCTAGGCGCTTCTGGATAGTGTAGAAACTAGGGGTTCAGGTTTGATCCCCACGTACACCCAAACAACCGGCATCCTTCAGCAGAATGCAAAAAAACTCAACCTGAGTTTGAAAACACACCCCGAACACACACACATACACACATACACAAACACACGCAACATTACTTTAACTGAACTGAACTTTTGCGTTGCTCCACCCATCCCTGGCTGATTTACACCTGAAAGCATGCAAATATGCAAGCACTGTAGTCACAACATGTCAGCTTCCTCACAAAACACCAAAAAGGTATGTAAGTGACTAACTGCCTCAGCCCTAAAGACATGAATTAGTCCAGCCCAACTTGGTTGAGAATTTAGTTGGATAAAAAAATAAGAGATTTCTGGGAGATTTGTGTTATGGATTTTAGATTACATTTAGCTGATAACATTAACTATTCTTCTGTAACGGTAAGCCGTTACTACCAAAGATATACAATTGTTCTTCTTCATGGTGCAGTGAAATTAACCTGCACATTGAATACCAGGGGCATGTCACATGGTAGTAAATACAGCAGGGCCACATGCTATAAAGTGGTTCATTATGCCATAATTATGCAAAGGTAAGTATGTTGTTATTAGAAAAACAAAACATGTAACAAAGATATTGCTTAACAATATAAATGCATATTGTTTAAAACCCTTAGAGGCTGCAGGGTGATGTTCATCGTGCATTCCTTCCAAAGAGGACTAATTATAGTGGGTACTTTTCGTGAAAGGGTCTATTTGGAGTGTCAGAACATGTGGTCAAGGTTAACTGTCTGTGGGCTAGTTCCCACACAACCTGCAGCACTTAAACCACCGCCACTGTCCCACCACACAATTAGCTACCACTCACTGAGAGCGTAATTGCGCTTACGTTTGCATCGTTTATTTAGAACAGCTTCCTTATTAAGATATGCTTTCATGAATGAACCAGCATGAATGAGGATGAGTCTCTATGGAAAGATGAAGCCCTTCTTTTATCACTGATAATTATGTTTTTTTTTATAAAATGTATTAAAGGAGACACACAGTTCTTGCCGGTGGGAAAACGACACATGTGTTGGGGGGTTTTAATGACAAAGGAAAGTTATGAACTAAGGTGCATCATTGTCATTAGGCGGTCATTGATAATAGTAGCCTGCGTTTCAGGTCAGTCCTGCAGGGGTAGCAACCTTTCCCTGCCTTTGGCTGTTAACCTCTCTCCCATTGGGGACAGGGGTTACCACCATGCCTTCAAAGGTCAATACATTTCATTTGAATGCATGTTTGTTGGTGGTTGGGGAAGGGGTGCTTCAGCACACACTACGGGTGTGCTTAAATGATTACTCATACGATAATGTAATAATGTTTTAACTTTAGACGCAATTTATCTTCTTGCAATCTTTCTATCATGCTATTCTATTTTGTGCAACCCAATGCAATGTATTTCTTCCAGTGTGATCAGTGAACAGGTTATATGAAGCCTTATTACCATTCCAGTTTATGTATTGGTTTATTTCATAGGGACCATGCATATTTATGAACATTGTATAAAAAAACACCATGGTATATATGCCATAGTTAGTAAAAAAATAACTACTTTTCATCTGCAGTCCCTAGGCAGGTGACATAGGACAAACAGAGACATCCAGCAGTTATACAGCACTCATACACTATAAATTAAACACGTAATGGTGACATAACATTGACAGAACAAATAAACAGAACAAAAACAGGGATACATGATGACAAGGACATTATTCATCCACATCTATACTGCATTCAATTCAACAGTGAAAGTGTATGGGTGATGAAATGTGTGGCAGTTAAAGGTGAGTGCATCTCTGGTTTCCTAGGAGCCATCCGAGCCACTGTTTTAAGTGAGTTTTAAAAGTGTTGAATGTAGGACACTCTCTTATTGAGAGGGGCAAGCTGTTCCAGAGTTTACCTCCTATTACTGACAATACGTTTTGTCCGGAAGTGGTGCATCTGAATGGTACCACACAGTTCCCTTTTACAGAGGCCTGTGTACTACCAAAGTCCTTCTAGGCCTAGAAGGCCTAGACCTTCTCCTTCTATAGTGTCTCTGGTACTACCTCCGCTTCCAAGTCTTTGGATAAAGCCATGCAGCGGAGGGGGGGCAAGATTATGTAGCACTTTGTATACCAAACAAGCATACTTGAGAGTTGCAGGCAATCGTTGCAGACTTCTCTAATTAGGAAAAGTAATATGGCTTGTAACGAAGCATAAAAAAAAGCCAGATGGTGTCTGCCTGCTTTACCTGTCATTATTAACTGGTGGTTATTACCTGCCTCATAACTAGACACGGCTTCTCCCACACAGGGAGAATACATTGCCACCTAGTGTTGGAAACGTAATATGTATATAGAGACTGCCATCTAGTGGTAGAATATAGATTTTAATTATTTCTCTGAGTGTTGTCAACTATCACAAGTGCATGTGCAGCCATCGTTAACGGTACTTTGAGGTAAGGAAGACATAATTTGAAACCCCGAGTTGGATATTAGACGTTTTATCCGCAAATGTCGAATATGGCCTTCAGCGGATGAGGTAAAGATGTTTACTAAAATCAGCTTATTATCTCAACACTGTGAATTTGGCAAACAAACCACCAATTTACTTGGTTACTCGAACGTCAAATGTCAAAAAACTGAAAGGTCACGTGAAAGGATAGCCACTAGGTTGTATTAGTTTATTCGTTTTTTTCCGTTTTAATTGAGGGCATACATGACAAGACTAGGTCTATTATTTTGTAAAGTTAAATGTGCGTGAATTTGTGTGTTTTTCTTTAATCACATAAAAGATTTCACAATGCCTTTGTGTGGAAAAAAACAATACATCATCATCAGGTCACATGATGCATAGGCCTACCAACATTATATTCTAACTTACAAGAAACCAAAATAGATAACTGCAAAATATTCCACACATATTGCAGGCGGCAGGCCTAATGCAAAAAATGGGGTTTATTAGGGTTAATTACACAGTAACTATTACTCAGTAACACATACCTAATCACCCTCATTCTTATCAAAAGTACACTCATGCAACCCAATCAAAAGCATGAAAATTATCTTCATATACTTATCTAATAAATTATTAGATAAAATGCACTAATGACATTTAACCATTACCAGTTGGTTATCCCAAATCTGTTTTAAACTTAATGTGTCTTATTTTATCGTCAACAGAGTAAACAGGAGTAAAACCTATGTTTGTGCCAATCTCTACCTTCCACTCTGCTCCGGACAGCAGGGGTGTTTTTTCGTGATGATCGGGTGCCATTTCGTATGCTCAATGTACAACGGCACAGTGTGTGCTGCATTTCATACACAACATTGCAACATTGTCCTCTAGCTCCTATGTCCGTGCACATGAGTGCAGTACTGAGGGGAAGTTGACAACTAACTATAGGCTATGGGTCAAAAATGGTTAGACATTGTAATCCATGCCATTTTGAGACCGTAATTTAGAAATAAGACCAAAATTTAGACTAAACAGGAGTAACATTTGTCATAGGTACATTTTGCAGTACTATAGAGAGAGAGAGAGGAAACATTACGCTAAACTGGTTTTCTGCCTTTTTGGGACGGGGAAGGGGGGGGTCAGAAGGCCAAGGTTTAAGAGTCACGGTTCGCTAATGGGTTCTACTGGGTTCTACTGGGTTCCGAACTCAGCTGCCATTCTGTTGAAGTTCCTTTTCAGACGCACTTCAACATCATGACATGGGGCACCGACGGTGAGAGCTAAAGATGCTAAAGCAACTGTGTTGGTGGATGTGTAGAGCCCTGTCTGGGCAGCGTTTAATGTTCATAACTGTGACCTTTAAAGATCCCATGGCATGCTACTTTATGAATGCTTTTATATAGCTGTTAGTGGGCCCCTAATACAGTACTTGAAGATGTTCAAGAAATTCAGCCTTGGTGCAGAATTACAGCCACTACGAGCCAGTCCCACAATGAGCTTTCCACAAACGTGTCGTTTTTTTAGAGGCGGGTCAAGGTGGAGGGTGGGGGTGTGGGGCCCTGAGCACTTGCGGCCACGGTACCATGCGCTCGTGTTTACAGTGGATGTATCGTAATGGCGAGGCACACACAACTTTTGGCCGTGTTCTGTAAATATTCTAGAACATTCCGGGTGCTCCGACGGGAGTCCTGGAGCTCTATAACTAAATAATATCATATTATACATCATATAATATATTATCACAGCCAAAAGCTGTGTGCGCCTCCAGACGATACTATGAATCTCAAACGACTGCGTTGGGTTCTCCGACGTCTCTGGTTCTTCCACTTCCACATCAATCTGAAGTAGGAGGAGAAAGAGGAGGAAGGGATTGTTGCCCGCGATTGTCTCCCGCCGGTTATCCAAATAACAAACACGTGTACAACACTTGCGTTACAGTGTGTGTATTCACACACACACACACACACACATGTGGCGCTCGCCCGGTCATAGCTCATTGTTTCATTGGCGGGCCAAATTCTCTGGGCGGGCAAAGCAGAGAAAGGGGAGGTAACCTGGCCCCTTATGATGACATATGGGGCCAAACTCCAAATTGGCGTGTCTGAGCTTTGTTTTTTCAAAGGCGGAGCAGGATACCTAGTGCTTGTTTTACACCTAACGCCATTTCTACTACTGGGGGACCATAGGCAGGCTAAGGGAACTCATATTATAAAGTGAAATTTTCATGCCATGGGACCTTTAAAAAAACCTTTCCTCATAAAAATGGCGTCTCTATACATTTTACCTCGAATGTTCGGCAAACAGAAACAGAACACTGCAAGCTTGTGGAATTCTCCATCCATGGTCTCCCACCATACCAGCTGGGTTAAAGGCCTGCGACCTGATACCAAAGAAACTCTTCTGGGAAAGCCAACACCTCTGGGCTGCAAGTGACACCACACCTTTTACCTTTTACACCTTTTAAGACATCTTATCTTGTTTTGTTGAATACCCAAAACCTTCTCATTATTTTAGTCTTTAGTCAGTCACTTTAGTCAGCCCAAGGCTTTGAATCGGCCATGCTAGCTATTTGCTGTGTCTGTTCTCAAATACATTTTCCCCCTTGTACTTATATATACTTATATGATATCTGGGGGGGGTAGCTTGAATATTTGGGTGGGCAGTACAGTAACAGTAGTTTCAGCCCCGGCTGTGTCCGGGATAGGGTTTAGCTTCTCGGACACTTTTGGTGCAGCGCCACGTTGTGTATGGGGCATTTCATATACAACACTGGTCACCGTAGCACTCATACTATGGACAGGAATCGGCAGGGACCTCGAGTTACAATAATACACCATAAGATTGTGATTCTGTAAATATTGCAAAAACGATATTGCAACTTTTTGTTGTGCTATTTCATATATTGTGTTTAACGTTGGAGTTTGGCAAATTTCCTATTGGTGAATACACGATGGAACCCTCTGTAGGACGTTACCATTATTTTGCATCCAATAAGATTGGATTCGATATTTGGGGCGACTGGACGATATAAGAGTTGCGGATGCAAAGAATCTTGATCCTCACATGAATCTATTCCAACAGTTAGGTGAGGCGTAGACGTAGCATTAACCGCTGACACATTTCAGCCGGTACAGAACCCGGGACCATCTGGTGCTCACCAGTCTCCGGTCATACGCAACGACCTGTACTAACTTAAAGGAGGTCTCAGAAACACCTCCCCCTCCTTCCTCTCAAATCTCAGCCCGAAAACGCATTTAAGCAATGTACATAGTGTTCAAATTTGAGATGAAACAGGAAGTTCACGTATACACTTTTATTTTTTGTAGCACAGGAGTAATTAATGAACAAATATTGGAATCAATGTAACTGTGTTTATTTTCCGTGGAATATTTTTGGCATTTCAGCATGGTTAATTTGTATGCGGATGACACCCAACTGTGTATGACAGAAAATGGTCATGCTATGTATATTAACCAGAATTAACTATTTAAAATGACTTATTTAGGACGGAATAAGAAAAGCGGAGACATAGTGCATAGGGCTGGCATACAAAGCCAAACAATGAAGTGGTGACAACCATGGTGGTGTAAATGTTAAATCGATCCATGCTTTAAAATAGCAGGAACAGCCTGCTGTAACATGTTGTGGACATGTTTTTCCTGTATATGAACCACTGCTAGGATTGGCTGCTGTATTGAATGACGATGATGACAGCGAACATCAGGGCGGAAGAAGCAGGCGTTTCATCCTAAACAAAACCAAAACGTTTTGTAATGTTTTGTACTCTACGAGAGCATTAATAATAATTCCTATCATGATGGTGCGCATATTACTGATCAATATGTGTGTGCTGCTGGTGAGATCATGCCAAACGCTTTTTACTTGTGTCAGACATTACAGTAAAAAGATATATGGCATTTGGTGGACATCCAAATGTATCCTAAGCGACTATAGTACCATGAGTGCTTACCTTCTTACCATTACCTGAACTGGCAGGGCCAATGTGTTGTATTGATGTTGTTTCCATAGTTCTCTTTAACAAGCATATTTTATTTCTGAAGATCCCAGAACCTCCTTCACCTTCACTGCAGCTCCTCCTCTCCTCTCCTCCTCTCCTTCTCATCAGCTGTAAGCATGTGCTTGCAAATCTTATGTCAGCAAATTGAGTCCCAGTTTGGTTTTACCCATAGTGCTGTCGGTGGGGCTGTAGCATACGTTTGAAACGTTAGCATGTACATCAGCATTATCATAGTGGATATTGTTTCACATGCAGTACAGAACACCTTACTATAATGAAACCAAATGCTGGACCAGAACAAGTCGTTTTAAAATGAATTATTCAAAGTTCTCCATTTTAGACTATCTTATGACATTTGAAAAACATTATTTATTTTAAAATCATGGAAATTATTTCAATCTAAATTTGACTTTTCAATAGAACGCTCAATAATAACTGGTAATCAAACATAGCACCGTCCTCTAAACCTGAAAAGTGCCCTGCTGGTGTAGTGCCGGTATTTATGGCTGCTGTCAGTGAAGGGGTTAAACTGATCCACCCGGTACCACACCTCCCCCTCACCCAACCTCTCTTTCCCTTAATCAATGAAACCAAATCACATATTTGCAGCAGGATCATTTCATGCACGGAAGAAGGGAAAAAAAGCAAAAGAAAAAAAGAGAAGGGGACGAACAGCATCGCGGTTCAAATCACTGAGCTGCACTGAGAGGACCATGTGTTCCTCCTCCTCCTCCACCTCCTCCACCTCCTCCTCCTCCTCCTCCTCCTCCACCCGCCTCATTCAGTTGTTAAAAAGGACACCCAACCCCCGTCTCCTAAATCCTGCTCAGGCTTCGGGTGCAGTCATTTCTAGTGCAGAGAAATGTCCCTGGTGACACTGAAGGATGACGCAGGCTCTCTCGCTTCCTCTTCTCCGTTAAACACCACCTCCTCCACCAGCAGCACCACCACCACCAGCAGCACCACCACCAGCAGCACCACCACCTTTATTCCCTCCATTTTTTTTTACTGTTCCCTCCACCTCCCTTCAATCCACCCCCCTCCCCCTTTTTTTCCCCAGGCGGTCTCCCCCTGGTTCTCCATCTTCTTGCACACTCTGTTTCTCTCCCTCCCCTCTCCCTCTCCCTCTCTCTTGCGCTCTCTCTCTCTCTCTCTCTCTCTCTCTCTCTCTCTCTCTCTCTCTCTCTCTCTCTCTTCCGTGTGTGTCTCTTGCTCCCCGTTTCACACACACATGCTCCCTTTCCTTTACTCCTTCTCCCTATTTCTCTGGCTCGCTCTCTCTCTTGCTCTCACTCTCTCTCTCTCTCTCTCTCTCTCTCTCTCTAGCGCTCTCTCTGCTCCGGCACTGCAGTGCTGATTGCGATTGCACGCACACACATACACACACGCACGCACACACGCACACACACACACACACACACACACACACACAGACACACATAGGCAGGCACACACACACACACACACACACACACACACACACACACACAAGCAGGCAGGCAGGAGTGTAGCTGTGGAGGAAAGACTGCAGCAACGTGCAGCAGCCACTGTCTGATCTGGTTCTGGGGACACGAAGCACAGGGAGCCACGGAGCGGCCGAGCGAGAGAGAGAGAGAGAGAGGGAGAGAGCGAGAGAGAGGGGAGAGCAGTGTAGCGTTATCTCACACAGGCACACGCATGTGTCAGTGTGCGTGCGCGAGCGGGCGGGCGTGCATGCATGCGTGACGCGAGTGCACGTGAGCGCGTGTGTGCGCGTGCCTCTCTGCGCCGGTAAGGAGCGATGCATTTCAGGAGCAGATAGCTCATGTTATCCGGCCTCTTCTACCTCTGCATCCCATTCACCCTGCTCCTCCCAGCAAAGTCTTCCTCCGCCTCCTCCTCCTACTGCTGCTGCTGCTGCTGCTGCTGCTACTGCTGCTCTACGGCATCATTAGACAGGACCACAGGCTGACCGGAGACTGGTGAGCACCAGATGGTCCCAGCTTTTTTGTACCGGCTGAAATGTGTCGGCGGCTAATGCTACATCTACGCCTCGCCTAACTGTTGGATTTGACTGCTGGCGTCTTCCTTTTTTTTTTTTTTTTCCCCCCCCCCCCCCCCCCCCCCCCCCTCTCTCTCTCTCTCTCTTTTCGAAACCGCGCATTCGAAAAGGCCGAGGACGATCCCTAAATCCCAGGTGAAACGAGGAATCGCTGGATGCGTCTGCGTGTGCGTGTGTCATCCTTTACTGGTGTTGCCGTTGGCGCAGTTCCCTCTATTTTCCGCGGTTGTTGTTTCCCTTTTCTCTGAGCCGGGCTAGCAGGCACTGCAGCACTAGCACTGCAAGAGCCGTGAACGTGTGGGGCATGAGGACCCAGCGACCACCCAGCGGAAGGGCTTGACTGCTCCCATCGCACCGCTGCCACTGCTGCTGTACTTCTGAGGTGCATATCTTGTGGTTTTTTTTTTGGGGGGGGGGTTTTCTCTCTCTCTCACCAGAAAAAGGGTGTCTGGTTGTTGTAGGTGGTTGTAGTGGTGGTGGTGGTGGTGGTGGTGGTAGGTGGGTGAGGGTGGGGGCTGGTTGGCTGGGTGGGTGGTGACTGCACAGGTACCTACCCCAGGCCCCTGCAGCACTGAGCCAGAGTCGGCTCGGCGTTCTCGTGTAGGTGGGAGGCAGGCAGGACGTCCTGTGAGAGAGAGAGAGAGAGAGAGAGAGAGAGGGAGAGGGAGAGGGGAGGGAGCGAGAGGGTGAGAGAGGGGATAGAGGGGAGAGAACGCGGGGCTGGCTCAGGCACGGGCTCCTGATGGTGGCTATTTTTGTCTCCCCCTCAGCTGAGTGATTGGGGACAGCGGGCGGGAAGAGAAGATGCTTATGGCCCGAGACACGGCGCGGGACGAGGCTCAGAAGCTGCACAGGAAATGGCTGAAGCACCAGGCCTTCATGGCCGAGCTGGCCCGCAACAAGGAATGGCTGGCCAAGATAGAGCAGGTGAGTGGAGCCGAAACCGCGGGGGGGCTTCTCCGGTGGGGGGGAGGAGGGAGGGGAGGGGGGGGAGGGAGGGAGGGGGTGAATGGGGGATGGGGGTGTGGTGGGGGTGCTGGAGAGGTCAGAGAACCGGTGTGTCGGTGAGATGGTGGCGGTGGTGGTGGCGGTAGTGGGGGGGTGAGGGGGGGGGCGGGGGGGTGAGAGGTGGTGAGGGATCGGGGTGGTGGGGTGGGGGTGGGCGGTGGGGGATGGGGGAGTTTGGTTTTTGCTTGTTGGGTGCGGTGGAAGGTGGGAATGGAAAATAGGTGAGAATGGGGGAGAGGAGAGGTGTCATCGCTCTCCGCTGGTTACATCACGCGGCTCCCGGGGACATCCAGCATGGCAGGCTCAAGGTTATGACTGTCAGAGCAGCTGTGCTGGGTGTCGACCGGGGCACAGGTGATGAGATGGGACATTTCTTTGATTTCCCTCACACACACACACACACACACACACACACACACACACACGAGGGCTCTGTCAGTACGGGGGGGTGGGGTGCTGGATGGATGTCATTGGATGGTTATGTAGCCACCGTACAGAAGATTTCTCTGTGAGCAGCGAGGGAGTGTTTTTTTTTGGACTAAATCAGCAAAAGACAAGAAGGGTATATACACCACCCGGTGATAGTCGTGTAGTTACTGTGATATTCACCTGATCTGAGGGGAATCCACTTGCAAACAAATAATCCTAGATCCATTTTTCGTTCGTCTTCTCCTGTGTACCCATGGTGCATTGCAAACCTCAGAGAGCAAAACGACATCTGTGGAAACCCTGTGCCTTAACTAGGCTGGAGGGATGTGGGGGGGGGGTTATTCAGATGTAAATGGTTGATGATTAATGATGCTTGATTTCAGTCAATGGCTTGGAACATGTTTCTGATACAGCACAAAACGTATTGCTTCTCTTGTGTGAAAATGATATGCTGACGAGGAGGTAAACGCAAGAATATCCAATTGCATTGTAACCCCGGTGGATGAGTCATGCTAGTCATAACAGTAGAGGAGAAAAACAGTAATCGTTTCTATGCATATTTACATGATGTGTGGTTTAGTCAGGACAAGGCCTAAAACCAAGTTACCGCAACATTTTGTTGTTGATCTGCCCTGCTGGAAGGTGTCTCAAATGTGCTGGCTTTCTATCGGTTTTATTCAGTTGGACGCCATCTTGGAATTCACAAACATCCTATTTTGAAGCATTTTAACCTCATGATACGAGTGACAATATCAGCAACATAACTTTAGTTTAAAATGGTTCTATTCTCTCTATCATTTAACCCCTATATCTTACTGACTGAGTTTGTCATCATTCATCAATCAGCATACTCATAAACTATGAAATAAGACATCTGAATATGGTTTATTATTAGCATTCAAATGCGAGTATTGGGAAAATCATTGCTGGTGCATCACACATTTATTTATATTACACAAATATTACAGACATGCATGCATTTCCAGTCCTCCTTCGCACATGCTTGCTAAATTAAATGTCTTACTATCATAATGTTCTTGTTTGTTCAATATAATATGTTGATAATAATCCACACATGGCCCTTAAATCTGAATTATTAAACAACCAATACTTTGATGTTTACCATCTGCAGTCAACCATTCCTTGTTTACTGTCTCATAGGCTAATTGGTTAAATTTCTGATAGCTATGACAGTATTTATCATACTAGTTCATTGTTTGGCACCCCCCCCAAAATAGTCTCTTTTTAAGACACATGTATAATTTTTGTGCCATTCATTCATTGACATGATGCTCAATGGTCTTGAATATATCCTCCTGATCAAACAAAGGTTCAGCGGTCCATCTTCCTATTGTGTTATCCATAACTGATTAACGGCGGCAGGACAACTTAAAGTGGTCCCCGGGTGCCAGTTGAGACAGCGCTCTGTTTAACTGGAGGCCTAATGCCCTTGATTCCCAGTAAACATAAACCCAAATTATGTCTGTCCATGTGCTGCTGTTTATGTTGTTCCTTTTCATAAGTTCTAAATGTTTGATTATGTGTAGTTCTCATCCGGCTTACACAGTAACCCTCCTTCTGATTGGTTAAGGTGACCACATCACTTCCCAAGTGGCAGTAGCCAATCACTTGATGCCCTGTGGACTGGCAGTCACTCTATGGGTGAATCGAAAAGGTCTCGTGTAATGTTTATTGAGGCTCTGATACCAATGAGCTACTAGGAGTGATCAATTGTGAATATTTTACCAATGATAATCAAATTATGCAACACTATTCCTGCACAGACACATAATCAATCACCCCCTGCATTTATTTTACTGTAATGAAAGTCTAGTTAGTCTGTATATAATAATAGTTCTATCATCTTTCAGAGTTTTCCCGATAATAAGATAGTTTGTTATTTCCATTCAATGCCAAACAACATTATGGGAAGCATCTTGTCATAGCCAAAAGGCTCATGAGATAATTGTGCCACAAGCAATAAAAGATCTTGTAGATAACCTGTTAATATGAGGATATTAGTTTTCCCGCAAAGCTAGCAGGTTGTAAAGACGGTGACAGTTGGGTGTGGTAGGATGTGTTAAAATATTACAAATAATTATAAAGGCCTGTTTTTAAATATTCCTTTATTCAAAATGTATTATTAGATATTTAATTGACTATAACGTACACATACCGTACTTATAGAAAGACATATAGAAAGATTGGCCTACATTCAAACTGAAAATAACATAGGCCTACACATGTTGATGTTGATGGGAATCAGATCTCTGCGTTACATGCGATGGACGCGGGATTGAAACAGAATACTGCTTGGCTTCTGAACCATCAGCGTATTCACGTATAACCTTTAACGCCAGACACCAGACACCTGAAGCCGGATTTGAGTGACACCCCGAGAGCAGTGAGAGAAGATGGCTGCCACAATTAATAACATTGCTACCAGAGTGCTAACGAGCTGAGCGTGGTTACCCAGTGGCCCTGTCTCTTTGTGTCCTACAGACACCTAGCTCAGTCTCCATGCTAACGTCCCTTAGCGCTTAGCTGCTCCCTCGCCTCCCTCCCTTGGTCTCTGCCTCCCTCCCCATCCTCTCGCTTTGTCGTCACCTGAGACACTGAGAGAGAGACAGAGCGAGAGAGACAGAGAGAGATAGACAGAAAGAGAGAGAGAGAGAGAGAGAGAGAGAGAGAGAGAGAGAGAGAGAGAGAGAGAGAGAGAGAGAGAGAGAGAGAGAGAGAGAGAACATGACGTTGCGCCCTTCTGTCGGCCATTGGAGAACTATGTGTGCTTTTGGGAGTGTGTGTGCTTCAACCTCTATGGCCACAGTAAGGAGAAGACGCTGTTCTGGTACAGTGGGAGGATCTAGGGTTGACCTTGTGCCAAAGCTAGTGCTCTACCACCGGCTCTGGGAGGGAGATGCCTCTGTAAACACACTGCCACGTCGTGGCCCCGTCTGTCTAGCTCAAGGGCTTTGAACCAGATAATGAGCTGATAGCGGTTTTTGTTCCAGATCTTATTGACAACGAATGGCCCTCCCCCCTCCCAACCAAATGTATGCGGTAATACTTGATGGATCGATGATGGTCGTTGATAACTGTGTAGCTGCTGTAAGGACGTAGGATTTTCTTTTCGTTGAAACCGGAAGAACTGTTTACTTATCGAGTATCATGTTAACCTCAACAGAGGAAGCATGTTAAGCTGCTCAGGGTTGAAATTGATGATATCCAGTTACCCTGTTGACTCTTGCTCTCTTTATTCAGAACACAGGATTGTGATGTAGATAGAATGAGAGAGATATCCTACGCAGCTTATTTAAAGTTGTTGGAAAGTAAGATCGTACCAGGTTGCTATTTTCCATTTAGAACATTTTGTTCATTCTATCCATTTTCCTTCCTTTCCCTGTGCTGTGTAAAACTTAAACGGACAACCCAGTCATACGTCATAACCTTTTCAATATGAATGTTGGAAAATACGCTTTTATTGTACTATATTTTTTAAATGACTATTTGTAGCTTTGAATATATCAGAGCTTTTCTCTGTGTTTTCTAGTGTCTCCATTGTATTATTCATCAGTTTCACGTGGTCAGGTGAGATCCGAAGAAAAGGGAATGCTCCTAGCCTTTTTCATTCATAGATTTAATTTTAGAATGATGACGTATCAATTACAGTTTCTTCTGTTCAATGGTTCTGCTATTGTTCTTGTTCTGTCAGGAGGTGTCCACCGTGTCTGATTTCTATGCCTTGCAATGCAAGAGGGTTTCTCTCATGTTACTAAGCATGGACCACGTTCCCTAGATACTTATAAATGCATTTGTTTGTATGGTTAGAAATATTCATTAGGATCGATCCCTCTTCAGCACACTAGATCGATCGTCATGTAAAATGTGCTATAACCAAAGGTGCTCAGAAAAAATTATAATTATTTGTAAAACCATTAAAATCGGTTTTATATGGCTGAATTACACGTAGACTTGTAGTGTATTAAAAATGATCAAGGCCAAACCCTTTCCCAGAATTTGTTACGATATCAAAATCCTGTACAATATGCTGAATCATACACACTTAAATATCCACATTACTGTGTTATTGCCACTGCTATGGACCTTTGGTTGAGCCATAGATCGATATGAACTCAGTAAAAATACATAAAATAGAAAAAATTTAATTATGCTTGTACTATGTAGAGGAGTAGGAGTGTCTCACTGGTTCCAAAGTACTGTCTATTCTTTTTTCAATCTTAACTGTACACAAATATCAATACTCAGTAAAAGTACAGGGTTGAAAAAGTTTATTACTATGTTTAACATTCTGCCATGGTCCACTGAACCAGTTTTATTTTTTATTTTTTTTGCATTATGCTTACCCATCGCAATTCTGATTGGGCGTCTGAAGTTGGGCCCATGCAGGTTCTACTGCATGTGGTCTTCTGTAAGAATATCTAAGCATTTTTTTTCCTGCATTCATCACTTCATTTGCATAGCAGCTGCATTGGCGATAGCATACTTCTTCCAGCAGCCAATACAATCTGCTGCATACTGTCACTTTTATGCCTGACTCTGGAATGCGTGTTTGTGCCAACATTGTAAAACAAGCCATTTAATGGCACCCGCCCTTTCACTGATCTGTACCGGCGGCACGAGCGGGTCTGCAGTGTGTCGGCGACACAATGCTACGAGAATAGCACATTTCCTTCTGGTTGTTGAGGAAATACTGCGCTATGTGCAGGTTATGTCGGATGTATTCCCCTCTTCCTTTTCCAATCCAAACTGAACCGAACCGCCCACAGCAGATACAGCATTTTCTGTGCTATACACCATTTTTTCCGCCTGTTTCTTTACCTTAACTCTTTTCCTCTCCATCGCTTCTATGATTTCCTTTTCCATCGCCCCGTGTGTCAGTAAAGCCTGAAGAGTAGAGAGACAAGAGAGAGAGAGAGGAGAGAGAGACAGAGGGACAGAGAGAGTGAGAAAGGGTTGGAAAAGAGATGGAGAAACCTGCGTTTTGCTGGCTCTGCATTATGAGAGAGAGAGTGAGAGAGAGAGGAGGGAGGGTGTGAGAGAGAGTCTGAGACGAGTAAGCAGTGAGCGAGAGAGAGAGAGAGAGAGAGAGTGGGAGATAGATAGAGAGAGAGAGAGAGAGAGAGAGAGAGAGAGAGAGAGAGAGAGAGAGAGAGAGAGAGAGAGAGCGAGAGAGAGAGAGAGGGATGAGAGAGTGAGCGCTAGCAGCAGTAAAGCAGAGAGCCTGTGCCAAGTGGAGGAATGCAGCACAGCAATATGAAAGCCACAGGACAGGTCCAGCTCGCCTTGAAAAATGCAGAAAACAAGGAGAATTTGGGGAGACGGATTCAGTGTAGGTACCGATTTGTTCGGTATATGCAGCAATGTATATGTAACATGCAAACACTGCCGAATCCCAAGCACATGCATACATACATACATACACACATGTCAAGATATCCTCCTGTAATAATAGGCTCTCACGTTATCGTACGATTTAAACCACTAAAGGTATTCGCTGACTCTGTGGTTCTCATCCATCATTAAAGCACCATGCACGTTAAGATTCTCTCCATCAAAATGTGGAACCACACATGATAAAAGCACCTCCTTTTGCCCAGGTCTGAGACAGGGAGGGTACACTGCTACAGTTCTATTTCAGGGAACTGGACAAGAGCCAGTGAGAGCACATAAACGCAAAAGAAAATGACACATTCTCCTCGTCCGCCTCACACCATATGGGCAAAGCTCCCGTATGAGGCAGCTTGAAATGACCATATGCCATCCGACACGAGGGAGGGTCTGGTTCATGCATGATTATGGGTGGATGATTGTCTTTATCTATGTGTCTGGTGTAGGGATATGGAGTCAGATCCTAATATACTAATATCGATTTTGGCTGTTAAAGATCTTTGTCGTTATCTTCACAATCTGTTAAAATAATAACAAAACTATTTTGTCCTTGAAATGAGTGGCTTTCCCTTGTAGGTAAGTGGGTTTAAAATGGCGGTTGCCCTTGTGTCATTTGAGAAAGATGTTATCCGAAAGGCAACTTACACATCATAGTTTGAATGTATTCAGTATGGTCTAAAACCTCTACTGCATTGCTGTACGGATAGCTTTGCTTGCACGGCCACTTGGCAATTCACACACATGGTGGATGTGATTGTAACCAACTGAAGACATGCAGGACAGCTGGGTGCATGGGAAGCCTCGCTTTAAGCTAGACCTGACATTAACGAGCGTACGCGTAAGCTCCGATAAAAAAAACACTCAACACTGAAACAACTGATGATGTCAACTCCACTGGAAGAAGGCTACCGGGGTAGCAATCCAGAAAAACGAATGGATCGCACTGCAGCAGAGCACCACCATGCACCACGACACGGTCCAACACATGCCCGTGTGTCTCTCCAGGAGGGCCAGGACCTGATCCAGGAGAAGCCAGAGCTGCGGCCGGTGGTGCAGCAGAAGCTGGAGGAGATCCGGGAGTGCTGGTCCGACCTGGAGCGGACCACGAAGGCCAAGGCGCGGCAGCTCTTTGAGAACAACAAGCCAGAGCCGGCCGTCAAGAGCTACTCGGACCTGGACAGCCAGCTGTCCCACCTGGAGCGCCAGCCCCCCCAGCTGGAGCAGGCGCACCACCTGCCCACCTTCAATGAGCAGCTGCAGAAATTCCAGGTGATCCACCGAGGCCCCAACCGTAGTGCTTTGACTCCCCCAGCCTGCATGTCCCGGTGTGGTGCATACCACAGCAGAAAATCAGAGTTCAGCAACATTTTGTGTTTGATATCCATGATGTATTCATTTCTTTATAATCTCCCCGTATAAATATTGCTTAAAATGCACCTTCCAAAGGGCCGGTATTACCATATGTTGTCTTTACACACTGGCAATAAATAATACCCTCAATGCTTTGCAACATTAATACAAAGAGACCCCCTTACATAACATTAAAACACTATCAAATATCCGAAACATGTTTTGTGATAAGTCGTTTACCGCCTCCCTTTGTCTTTTCGGGTCACATGACTTCCTTCCCTTTTATTCCTCCTCCGCCTCCTGGCTCAGACCATGGAGTCCCAGATCGGGGACATATACAAGGATGTGAGCGATCTGGGCAGCCTGCAGGGAGTGTGCCTGCCCCAGCGGGTGGCCGGCAACAGGGAAGGCGGAGAGCAGTCAGGCGTGGTGGAGACACGCATCGTCCGGCTCATTGAGCCCCTGAAGGAGAGACGCCGCATCCTGCTGGCGTCCAAGGAGATGCACCAAGTGGCCCAGGACCTGGAGGATGAGATAGTGAGCAGCAGCAGTCCATTCAATCCTCACTAACCCTTCCTCAATGACGCGCTACACATGAGCCACACTATACTTAGGCCTATTTTTTCCCTCTACATCTTCTTTTCTCTTTGCTACGTCTATCCACGTACCTTAACGCCACCACTCTATTTCTTGTGTTTAGGGTAATCAGGTCAATCGTGGAAATAGATATACAGCATATACAGCAACTTGTTTTTCACTGCAAAAACCCAAACCACCTTTTATTCTTTTTGCAGCTGTGGATTCAAGAGAGGCTTCCCTTGGCGTCCTCTAAGGAGTACGGCAACAACCTGCAGAGTGTACAGCACCATGTGAAAAAGAACCAGGTGAGACGGCCTTATTGAAACCCCTTCATTTCACCACCCACTAACACTAACCTTAACCTTAACCCTAACCAACATGCATAGCATCATCAGACCCACTAACACTAACCTTAACCCTAACCAACACGCATAGCATCATCAGACCCACTAACACTAACCTTAACCCTAACCAACACGCATAGCATCATCAGACCCACTAACCTTAACCCTAACCAACACGCATAGCATCATCAGACCCACTAACACTAACCTTAACCTTAACCCTAACCAACATGCATAGCATCATCAGACCCACTAACACTAACCTTAACCCTAACCGCACACGCATAGCATCATCAGACCCACTAACACTAACCTTAACCCTAACCAACACGCAAAACCCCAGGGCATTCACCAAGCGTCGAAGCGCCGCCCGCCACTCACTCACGTCTTGACTCGCTGTCCTTCTCCAGACCCTCCAGAGGGAGCTGACGGGCCGGTGTGCCCGGGTGGAGGAGGTTCTAGACCGGGCGGGCATCATTGCCTCCCTGCGGACCCCCGAGGTGGACTTTGTGCGCGAGGGGGCGGGGCACGTGAGGCAGCTGTGGGAGGTGCTGCGGCTGGAGGCGGAGCGGCGGTCTGTGATGCTGGACGCCGTGCTGCAGGCGCAGCAGTACTACAGCGAGGCGGTCAAGGTGGAGTCCTGGCTGTCTGGGCAGAAGCTGCAGGTCGCCAACGAGGAGAAGGGCACCGTAAGGAACCGCCCATCGCACCTCGTCAATCAAGTCAATCAAACAGTCGACGTATTCATGTAGCGCTCTCGGTGCAACACTGCAGAACACGGTGGTTAACGGGGTGACAGCACAGCAGGAACACGTAACAATAAATAACCCTTTTAAATATGAATACAAGTCTGAATCACAGGACTATATTTGGGAGGTGGATTTTAAGAGAAAAGATTATACTACTTGATTCGAAGACAGGACAGACTTGGATGCTCTACCGGCAGTCTGTTCCATTGGTGAGGACCATAGACACTAAACACGGCCTCCCTGGGAGTCCTGGTTCCTCACCTGAGGAACGAGCGGGCCAAGAGCCAGAGGATCTGAGGCACCTGGAAGGAGCTTCCATTAAAAAGCTATAATCCGACAAGCATGTTGACACAGTGAACCATGTGCTGTGGCGTGGCGAAACCTGCGCCTGTTTGTGTTGTAACGGTTCTAGTTGCTGTCGTGGTTTTCAGGATGAGGAAAGCACCCTGCAGCTGCTGAAGGGACACCTGGTCCTGGAGCAGACCGTGGAGACGTACGCAGAGACAGTAGGCATGCTGTCCCAGCAACGCCAACGCCTGCTGGAACTGGGCCACCCAGAGAGGTAACGTGGAACGGATATCCCAGTGATCAGACTGTTGACAGTGCTGTTCTAAGCACCGGTAGGCCGATAGGGGGGCACTCGTGTTTTAAGTGTGGAGACAGTTGCAGGGATGCCTTGATTCTTTATCTATTCCAATCAAATGTCTATTTTGTCACACAAACACACCAAGGAGTCGTAAAAGAACGATCACAGCACTAATACAAGAGTTGTATTTTGTGCTATCTTGCATAGTGAAGAATGTGAAGTCAGATCGTTACCAACCGAATTGGCACTACTAACGACGCACTCGACAATGTCCTCCACGTCCGAGCAGCCAGCAGATCACCAAGCAGCAGTCCCACATAGACCGGCTGTACGTCTCCCTGAAGGACATGGTGGAGCACCGCAAGACCAAGCTGGAGCAGCAGTACTGGATGTACCAGCTCAACAAGGAGGTGGAGGAGCTGGAGAAGTGGATCACCGAGCGAGAGTCGGTGGCCAGCTCCACCGAGCTGGGCCACGACCTGGAGGACGTCACGGTGGGTGTCTCCGAGAGGACGACGCCATATCATAGTCACAGACAAAGTCAGGTTTATTGCATCCATAACAATGGAAATGACATTGCTTATGCCCACCGTCATGCCCGCATAAGAAATAACCTCAGTTGAGGGTAGATGGTATAAACATGCATCCGCGCCTATAGTTACAGGCACTGATATGATAAATGAACACTATAAGATAATAAGTTTACATTAAACACACAGACATACAATTAAACAAGTTCTACAAAAGTAGAAAAAAAAAAGTTTAATCGCTCACCTTAATCGCTCACCTTTCAGTTGTACACGGTCGCTCACATTTGATGTTGAATGACTATTGAATTATTATAACCAATTGACATAGCACTAATCAAACTGTGTGTCAGTTAGCATCTTATACGTTTTCCTCTATTTTTGATCCAAAACCATTTTCTGTCATTTATGTATTTATGTCATGTTTTTTTTTCCTTTACATGAAGTAAGAGATTTGGTATGAAGTAGAACAAATTCTAAAGTATGTTATTACAGACATTCAACCGAGAACACCAAGGGAAGTCCCCTTGCATGTGTAAATAATACCACACTAGGATTCAGAAGGCTTCAGTTTTAATTTTCTTACTAAATACAATAAGAATAGTCACTAAGCGAAGCACGTGGCCGTTTTTTGGGGTGTTCAGGTCCTTCAGGAGAAGTTCACCAAGTTCTCCATGGAGACGGACAGCGTGGGCCAGCAGCGGATGGAGCAGGTGAACAAGATGGTGAACGAGATGATCGACCTGGGCCACGCCGACGCCGCCACCATCGCCGAGTGGAAGGACGGCCTGAACGAGTCCTGGGCCGACCTGCTGGAGCTGATGGAGACGCGCAGGCAGATGCTGATCGCGTCCCATCAGCTGCACAAGTTCTTCACAGACTGCAAAGAGGTACTAGGAAGTAGTGTCCCGTCCACCCCTTAGAAAGCCACCAGATTCACCGGTCCATAGAGACCAGCCCTGTTCATAATCCAGGACGGGTTAGTCTAGGTTTAGTCTAGGGGTAGGGACCAGACGAAAGGTTCTGGGTTCGGAGCCCTAAAGTCCTCACCCCACCTGTAAGTCATCATTGATCAAGATGCCTCACTCCCATATGCACCCGGTGACCTTCCTTATATTTATTACATATGTCTCTATTCACCTTGCCTACCAGCATTTGCTTGTAAAGTCAATAAATATTTTTATATAGAATCATGTCCATGGATTTTCTGTAGAAACGTCTTTGACATGGTTGCTAAATAGTGTAGTAACTATGTTAGTTAGACAAAAGGGGTTTTGAAGGAGTTCAGCTACTCTGTCAAAATTCTGGCGTTTCCTTATCCGTTGGTCGGCCTAGAGGCAACCCGTCTGGGCGGTCGTGTCCGGCTTCTATTTATAAAAACCTTGCAATGACGATGATGACGATGACGATGATGTTGATGCACCTGATCATGCCGTCCTGTGCCCCAGGTCTTGGCTCAGATCGCGGGGAAGATGAGGCAGCTGCCAGAGGTGAGGGCGTGCCAGGCCAGCATCGCCAACCCGGCCACCCTGCAGAGGCTCATGCACTCCTTCGAGCACGCCCTCCAGCTGCTCGTCGCGCAGGTGTGCCCTCCGGCTCTCAGTTCAATGTCGATTCCCTGGCCAGTAAAAAGGGAAGGGGATAACGTATGGAGGAGTACATTAGACCTCATCACGTTTGATTATTTTGCCTTTAAATCCTCCTTCAAAAATCCGAATTAAAAGATTTGAAATCCCGATAAGAAAGTGAGTCGTCCCGGAATTATTTTTCGGATATTGCCGATGACACTGGTTTTTGCTACCTTATCGTATAGCTCGACCTGAGCCTAAACCATCTCCTTCCCCTCTCGCTGCAGGTGAGGCAGCTTCAGGAGAACGCGGCCCAGCTGAGAACCATCTATGCTGGGGAGAAGGCGGAGGCCATCATGGTGAAAGAGATGGAGGTGATGGAGGCGTGGAGGCAGCTGCTGACCT
Organism: Micromesistius poutassou; assembly: GCF_964030765.1. Classification (NCBI taxonomy): domain Eukaryota; kingdom Metazoa; phylum Chordata; class Actinopteri; order Gadiformes; family Gadidae; genus Micromesistius; species Micromesistius poutassou. The sequence goes on from NC_140280.1 coordinate 14,929,904, forward strand.
CCTGCGAGGCAAGCCGGGTCCAGGTGACCTCAGTGACAGACAAGGTGCAGTTCTTCTCGGTGGTGCGTGAGAACCTCATGTGGATGGAAGGCATCATGGGCCAGATCCGATGGGATGAACCCAGGTAGGCCTCCATGCCACAGCAAAGCTCCAGTTCATTCCTTCAGTTAGAGTCTTTGGTTAAAAGGCAGAAATTGAGCCCTTTTTTTCACACTTTATTTACTCACTGTACAAAATGTCAACATAATTTACTATGTTGCCCATATTATACAATCGCCCTTTTCTATTGTTCCTCCAAGTTAATGTAAAGGTTCAGCCAGTGAGTCAAATATCTGTGTTTGCAATATATATTAGTCAACAGAAACGTAAAAGTATAAATTCTATTCTAAACGCTATAAATTCAAAAAATGACCCATGCAATTACTCTAACATCCAGCTAGCATTAGCCATGTAACATGTTATTGTTGCTGTTTCCAGATGAATATTGTATGTTCTGCCACAGGGATGTGTCAATGCTGGAGCTGATGATGAAACAACACCAAGAGTTGAAAGCCAAGATGGACAACCGCAGTAAAACCATACAGCAGTGCGCCGACCTGGGGAAGATCCTATTGGCTGCTGGTAATCCTGCAGCTGAGGAGGTCAGTCGGGCAGACAGCGTTTAACACCAGATTTAGAACCCGGTTGAAATACATTTGTTGATAGGCTTCTGGAAGAAATCCGACTCTGTATGCTGGTGCCTGAAGGGTGTATAAGTATAAAAATAAAATCACTAGCGTTACAATCACAGATCAATAGCATACATACAATAACAGCTCACACTGTTTATTCTTGGCTGGCTGCATTGTAGCCATCAAGTGCTATGACCATGAGTGCCATGATCTATATCTCCCCGACAGATAAAAGAGAAGCTGGACAGTCTCCTGGCCAAGCAGAAGGATCTGGTTGAGAAATGGGAGAAACACCAGGAAAGACTTCTACGCAGTGAGTAACACTAAAGATCAATCAATCTCTCTGTGTTATACATTTTAAACAGCGAATGCTCTTTGGGTATACATTCACGGTATTTAAAAGACCCAGCCTCTCTCCTACGCAAATGGCAGTGAACGCAATAAGCCAATGAGCATGAACCATAATATCGACATTCAATATGCTAACATCAAACACCAGACTACTGTACATATAGAAGCATCCACGGTCACAGGTTTATGATGGGGTGTTGTGTGCGGTGTCTCTTCCAGAGCAGGAGATGTTCAAGTTTGCCCAGGAGACGGTGAAGGCGGAGGCCTGGCTGACGGCCAAGGAGCCGCTCATCTCCGCCAAAGCTCCGGAAGGAGGAGAGACCCAGGCCCAAACAGACGAAGTTGAGCAGCTCATTCTCCGCCATGAGGCTTTCCGCAAGGCTGCCGTAACCTGGAAAGAACGCTTCAGCTCGCTACGCCAGCTTTCCGCAGTAAGCTTGACTGTAGATTGACAGTCTATCATGTGCTGGAGTCATTTAGCACAGCTATTGGAAATAGAAAAAGAATGGGAAGGAAAAGCAACACCTGACCTTGGGGTGTCCTGTTAGCTTAGCAGGCAAGGGTGCATGCTGTGCGCTAGCACCATCGTGGGCTTGAATTTGTTTTGTGACCTTTGTTACATGCTGCGCACCCTTGTTTGCGGTTTCCCATTTGCACTGGCACTTGCTCCATTGTATGCTATCTAATGAAGCAGGCATTACATCTGTGTGGGATTATACATATTTTTTTTAATCTAGCACTGCACATTTCTTGTTGACGTAATTTCCCTCACCTTCTACTGGGTTCATGCCCTGTTGTTGTTTTCCTCAAACACCATTTAGGCGGAGAAGAAAAAAGAAGAGGAGCAAAAGACCACTCCGCTGTCTAGCCGACGGATGTTCCCCCTGTCTTGTCTGACGACCAGCCTCCCGTCCTCTAGTGCTGCCTCCTCTTTCCTTAGGCAGACAGTCCAAGCCCACATTGAGCCCAAGCCCATGCAGAGCAACCTGGAGCTGGCTGCCACTTCTGCATCCCAGAGACTGGCCACGGCGATGGCCAGCTACTCCCCGGTCCTGAATGGATCCAACTACCATGGACTGGATCAGCAATGCGGCAGGAAGCCGGAGGGTTCTTCTTACCTCGGCATGAACCACCTGGCGGCAGCTGGGGTCGGAGATAACACCAGCTACTCAGGGTTGAACCCCCAAAGTGGTGGAGGAGAGAGCTCTGGTTACCTGGGATTAAACCATCAAACTGGAGGAGGTGCCGAGGGTTCGGGCTACCTTGGACTCAATGCTGGGTCTGTAGGCAGCTCAGGCTCCATGATGCACAACTACCAAGGCAGTGGTGGCGGGTTTGACGGTTCTGGTCACATAGTTCCAAAACAGAGCACCGGGAGTCTAGGAAGGGAGTCAAGTTATCTACCGCAGCAGCAGAACATGGGTAGTTCTGGGTATCTTGCACAACAGCAAAATATGGGAAGTTCTGGCTATTTGGCACAACAGCATAATTTAGGCAGTTCTGGCTATTTGGCACAACAACCAAATCTAGGTAGTTGCGGATATCTGGCACCGCAGCAAAATGTAGGCAGTTCGGGATATCTGGCACAGCAAAATATGGGAAGTTCTGGATATCTGGCACAACAGCCTAATCTAGGTAGTTCGGGATATCTGGCGCAGCAACAGCAGCAGCAGCAGCAGCAGCAGCAGCAGCAGCAGCAGCAACAGCAGCATAATGTAGGTAGTACGGGATATCTGGCACAGCAAAATATGGGAAGTGGAGTTCTCATGGCGCAGAATTATCAGAGTAGTGCAGGAATGGGTAGTTCAGGTTATCTAGCACAAAATCATTATGGCAGTGGGAGCCTGGGCAGCTCTGCATTCCTGGCTCAGAGCGGCGGTATCATGGACCCTAAAATGGCGTATGCATGGCAGCACCTCAAGGCAGACTTGCAGCCCAGGATCAATCACATCCACAAGGCCGTGAACCCCCTGCTGGAGGCCAGCAGAATGCAGAGGGAACAGTACGGGGACATCCCCATGGCGGATATGTGTCCAGAGTCGGGACTGGATCTCCTCCATGGCAGGCTACAGCGGGACCCCCGCGGCAGCCGCTCCGACCCCCAGATGGACCACCTGCGGAGGGAAAGGGAGTACAAGCTGGGAAGGCAAACCTCCAGCGAGCAAGAGATCCAGGCCCGGCTTAATGAGCTGCCCATGATCGTCCGGCAGGAGCGCTATCGGAGGCGTGTAGAGAGGCAGTCCTCCAGCGAACAGGAGGGGAATGGCAAGCCGCGGCTGCAGAGGCAGGACTCCAGCGACTTGGAGGGCTCAGTGAAGGACGGCTCAGTGAAGGGCGACGACAAGCGCGCAGGGTGAGTGGTGAGCCAGCTAGCTTTGTCTGTGGCAGGAAGGTGCAACTGCTCACAAGTTAACACAATTTCATACAGGTTTGCCCCATTGCCTTTGGGTGTTGATGTTGTGCTGATGTCTTGTGAGTAACTTGTCTCGTGTTGATGCTACAGGGAGAAGAGGTCCACTATGGCTGAGATTGTGGAGCAAGTGCAAGAGAGAGAGGCAGCAGAGGTGAGTCATACAGTGTGATAACCAATGAAACCTCTTCTCTTTTGGCTGAGGACCTAAGTGACACCCTCGTCTCCTCCCCTACCCCCCCTCAGGCCCGAGGAGAAAACTACCGGCCCTCCAGCAGCCTCTCTGCGCCTGTGACCCGCTTCGACGGACGACCTCGTGCTCGAGACCGCCCCAAGCCACGGAGGAGGCCCCGTCCGAAGGAACCCGAAGAGTCCAGGCGGTCCCGCTCCGCCCCGGCAACCGGTGCCCCGACCACGCCCCAGCCGCCCTCACACACTGCCCATAACGAGGGCTTCCTCTACCGCAAGACAGCCACCGCCTCCGACCTGGAAGCCCAACAGAGGAGCCCCAACAGGTACAGCCGTGGGTCTCCATCTGAGTCTTTGGGTCATTGAACGAGTCATATAAGGACTTCTGTTTTGATATATTTGCATTAATTTGTTTTATTATTGAATAATAAATCCTAATTCAATCATGGAATCTTGAAAAAAAAATGATGTTTTACGATAGACAACCAACTCTTCTAATTATTCTATTGCTTTCACCTATGGTATCTGAGTAATGCTTTTTAAATGTTTTTGATTTATTCTTTACAGTAAGTCCTGGATGAACGTGTACTGCGTGTTGATCGATGGGAAACTGACCTTTTATAAGGACGGGAGGTATCGTACAACAACATACAACAGCGAGGCTCCTATTGACCTCTGCAACTGTTCATTTGACCCCACCATTGGCTACAAGAAGAAGAAGAATGTCTTTGTCCTCCAGTAAGAAAACAATCCAGCTTTTCTATTAATATCATTCACACATTTAGAATTGACATGGGCAGATTGTTATGAGATACTATTTATAAGGCTGAGATAATAAGAACAATCAAATGTAAGACAAATTGTTAAATTGTTACATTCAAGAATGAAGAATCCAAATGATCTGAAAATGTCCCCCTGTGTTTCTCTGCAACAGAATCGATGAAACAACCAACTTCGTATTCCATGCAAAAGATGAGGTAAGAAAAGAGAACTACCTGCCGGAACATGCAATTGCAGTAACAGCATCATACTAGAAAGTAGTCAAACCTCATGAACATGACACACTTAGAAGAAGTAGACCAGGTACATGTAAAAAGGCGAAAAGGGGTTCCTTTTCTAATTAATTCCAGGCCCAAGTTCGACATATTAAGCCAAATCCTTGCAAACCGCTAAATTGTTTCCCATCTCATTGTCTCACCCCACCCACCCCCACCCCCCCCTCCCCCTCCCCCCCTGCTAGGAGGACCTGAAAACCTGGACATCGAACATCACCACCAGCTTGGAGGAGCACGAGCAGATGGCCGGGTGGGACAAGCCGGGGACGTCCTGCACGGACCCTGACCGCTCTGAGCGAAAGGAGAAGTCAGAGGGGGACGCGGACGCGCGATCTGAGCGCTCCGAGTTTGTGGAGGGGGAGGACAGGTCGGAGAAGGAGAGGTCGGAGAAGGGCGAGGGCTCGGAGAAGCTGGACACTTCGGAGATCGCCGACAAAGCGGAAGGGGGCGCGGGGGGGTCCAGCACGTCCGGCAAGAGCAAATGAGCGGAGCGACGTTCCCAATTCCCTTTTTTTAACTTTACACCCCCCAATGACAGCAAGAGGGCGAATGCTAGAGATGGATTGGGTGAGGCAAGAGGGGAGGAGAATGGGTGTTGTCAAAGGGTTGTTGCTGCGGGGGGGGTGTGGTCCTTTTGTTTTCGTTTTTCCCCCCTTTCCACAGCACCGGAACACACTGAGGTCCTCAGACTGACTATTGTTACTGTGAAAGACTGGCCTTTCCAGTTTCTCCCAGTCAAAGCAGGCAGTACATCCTTGCTTGCCTGGTGTCCTCTGCCGGTGGATCCACTAAGAGTTCCCTTGTGGCGACTGAGTCACTTTCTCGTTACATCATTGACCCTGAATCTCTTGGGACTGGTTTCACCGCATCCCCCTGTATGTATCTTTGACTGATAATGTAACGCTTTGTCCACCTAGACAACCTGAGAAGCAGCGAATGAAATGTCTCACGGTGTTAAAAAGAAAAACAAAATCTTTTTTTTTTCAAGCAATATACTTTTTTTTGTCATTTCTTCTCTTTCATTAGAGAAAGAAAGGGGAAGGGAAGAAGAAAAAAAAGAAAATGTTGCAAATATGAACTGATGATTCGTCACATCCACCTATTCCAGGCATCTCTGCACCTTAAACACTCAACACATCTGTATACTAATCCCTCTCTGACATTTAACCCCATCACATGGCAATCTTTGAATATGTTAATGTATTGGAATGCTGGGATTTCCCAACCTGAGTTTAAAAAGTGTTAACTGAAATTTCAGAAAATTTCACCAGTGACTTTTTTGTTTTATCGGTTCTTCTTATTGGTTCTTCTTCGTATGACGATTATTTCAATGACCCATGAAACCTCTGAAAAATCAAACCTATGAAAAATCGATTTTAGCCAGGAAACGCTAAGTGTCACAGTGTGACGCGATGCCTTTGTATACATTACATGTCGTAAAAACCAGAACATTGCATGAAATAGTCTATTAGTGCGCCTGTTACAGTAATGCCTTTTTTATGTTCTCAAAATAAGTTGAGCAGTCTCAGAATTGCAATAATTTAATGTGAGTGGGGCAATATGTCATTTGTTAACATGGTCCTCTTCTCAAAGTTGAAAAAAAATGGCTTGTCTTATCTCCACAGTAAGCATGAGATGAAAGGGGGTGTTCTTAGGATATAGCAAAAGAAAAAAGTAAATACTCATTTATGTATGAGATTGAATGAATGAATGAATGGATGGATGAATGACATAGCTGTATTACCTCATGCTGTTTGTGTTGTATTACTGCAGATTTTTTTTAATGATCAAAACAAGATTGTAATGGCTTCACCATTGGTTTTGCCATGCCCAAAATCCATCACACCCAGAAATGATTACACAGAAGAAATAACAACTCACCTATATATCTCCTTAATTTGAAATACACACCGATTGGATATCGCAGTCAGGAGAGTGTTTATGTAAAAGTGTCATGATTCTACTCATAAAGTGTATATACCTATCTTTGTATGTATACCACTGAATTCTGTGCTCAAATAAAAACAGTACTCTGTGCTGAAAATGGGTAACAATTTAAAATATTTGTATTAACCTACATAAGTGAAATAAAAGGAAATATCACTCGAGTATAATATTAAATGTTTATTCCATTTAAATATTAAAGTATGCAAATTAGGATTCACTATGGAATAATATAGTGTATGTAAGTACAGCAGTATCTAGTTGCATTAAATACATTTACCAAGGGAAAGCAGCAGTGCATATTCTAGGTATGCTTGTTGCGTTTTTATTTTAATGTCTTCCGTTATCTAAACCCCACCCCTGCCCCACACAATCACCTGTGTGGGCCCAAATAACAACACTGTCCAAATACCCAGTTGTTCCAAAGTGTGTCTGTCCCAAGGATGTGTGTTGTATGTTGTTAGAATCTACGCGAAAGTCTAAATAAAATAGCCAAGGCCACACGCACCCTGAAATTGTTTCTTTTGTGACCAAATAGAGAAATATACTCCTCGCCTCTTGTTTTGTTTTACGTTATGGTGTAGTGATTCATGGCCAGTGACTTTAACAACACTTTAACAGGTTGTAGGCCTACTTGAATTTAACTCAACACAGAGTATCGGTAGCAATGGATATATTTTTAAACGCTGGCAGCATTTTGACAAGATATAAGTAATTCTAAATGCATATTTGGTTTCCAAACAAGCATTAAAATCTCAATAACAGACATCCGATGTGAGTCAACGGATGCAGACATATGTGAACTCTTTGGAATCACAGTAATAATGTTTCTGTGCATATTAATGCCTACTTCCAAGATGTGATATGCTATAACATGATGTGATGTTATGCAGATATGCCAATATTACAGTGTTTTGAGTGATAAACATAAGAGCCATTTTGTGTATTTTTTTTACTTGACACATGTCATTGCAATAGAGTTTTTTATATTTCATAACATAAGCTCTAGTATTTTCTTGTGTTACATTGGTGTGCACATTTAAATACCCATTGCGGATATTTTGTTGAATCTCCCAGTGTGCGCTATGTTGTTTGATCATGTTACTTTTACAAAACACACAGGGGGACTATCACGTTGTATATACAGTGTTCAGTGAGGACCGATGTTGTACCATTCCTTTTCTAATATTATTTATCTCACTCATGGGTCGTTTTGCAGTGTGTATGTCTTTGTTTCCTTACATTACAACTTGCTGCTATGACATTGAATAAACTTCCAAACTTGCTGATGCAAACTCGATGTGGACATCACATTGTCCTTCTGGCTCGATAATATACACCAATTCAATTAAATTTGATTTAAAAAAACACACATTGAATTCCGTGTTCGAACCTTGCATTGGTTTGATCTTTCAGAGTAGGCCTGTACGCTGTCTTCCCCAACTTGCCCCCCCCCCCCCCCCCCCCCACCCTGGTGACAAATACTACACTAGTATTTACACAACCAGCAACAGCTCCACCAACCACAGTTCAGAAGTGAAGATTTTCATTTCTATACAGTCTTTACAGTCTCCATGAGATAGTAGTTCTTCCTATCTCATGGAGCCAACCAATCATTTTGGGTCATACTTCTGGGGCCAACCAATCATGTTGGGTCATGCTTCTGGAGCCAACCAATTATGTTGGGTCATGCGTCTGGTGTTATAGCAATGTGATAGGGCCATCATCGCGTGGACACACTTCACAATACAAGTAGTAATCTGAATGTTAAAAAAAAATCCATGAAGAGAAAAAGTGTCTTTTACATGTGCTTTTCAAGTGTTAAACACTCCTACTCCACCTGGAAATAGGTAGTAGCTTACACTCTGTATGAATGACAAACCTGTTGGGCGGCCCATCATTGGAGGAATGTCACCCAGAGAGGGCTGTTTTATCCAAAGTTGTTCATGTCAAGGGGTTACACACAATGCTTGAGAACATTATGCTTGAGATATTTGCTTCTGTACATACAGGAATTGGTACGATACAAACATTTTGCGCTGTAATTATGGCTTTCTTATAGCAACCAATGAAAAGCCGTAACCCAACATGAGCCTACGTGCAGTTTTCAATAAAATGTGAGTGGACATGTTGAATAATTGATGGTGTGGGGATAAGAAATGAAAATTCTCATGCAACTTTTGTTTTGCACTAAAGTACAGCCCCATACACAGTGTAAAACGTTAGTGGTGATGCAGGGTCTTCTCAATAATAATAATAATAATAATAATGATAATAATAAAAAAAAAACATATGTATACAGTATTGCACAAAGTCTGCACAACTCAATGTATGTTTTAAGAATGTACATTTTAATTCTAATTTGTTTAATGAATGATCGAGTAACATTTGCCAATATCTGTCTGTGGAAACATAATGGAAATATGGTATTGTCTCATAAACTCTATTCATCCCTTAATTTTGCCATGGTCTTATTTTTCGTTTTCTGGTTATTTTACTGTGAATATAACTTACTTACTTTCTTACTTATTTGCTTACTTACTTATTATTTAGCATTCCTTTGTATATACCTTCCCCAAATCAGGAATCATGAAACAATGTTTTTGCTATGTCATAGGGTGAGCAAGATGGAATTTTCATTCTCCAAATCACTATTTCAACAATGGGGTACACCTCATTTCAATCCAAATATCCGGCCACATTAAAACACTTTATATAACTATTATTGTTATAAAATAACTAAATAACTAATAAAAAACGAAATAAAAAGTCATATGATTATTATTACTATTATTGTCATTCTTATTATTCTTCTTATTATTAATAATAATAATAATAATAATAATAATAATAAGGTTGTTGTTATGGCTTCTGTTGTTACTTTCACTCTAGTGTTTCATTATTATAGAATCATTATAGAGTGGGTCCAGATTAAATTCTGACCAAACAAGGTGAAATTTGAAATTAATTCCGGTGAAAGGTGCACAACATATATTTTGTTATAGCTCAGTCGTGGGGCATAAAGACCATAGCAATTAAATAGAATCATACAGGAGCAAACACAGGGGATGTCCTAAAGGCTTAGGCCCTGTCCCAATTCCCCCCCTTCCCCTAGATTTGAGCCCTAACCCTAGATTTTGAAGAAGGGGTAGAGTGTCCTAATACTTAAGGGAGCAAGGGGGAGTGCCTATTTTCCCTTAAAATCATCACTTGAACGCTAGCCAGCTCGGTAGCTGACTTGCAGCTAAGGGCACTCAAAGCAGCAAGTGTTCTTGTTAAGGATAGAGAAATGGGCCTTAATGTTAAAACAGCTTTACAGGCAAACACACATTTTCTATGGATAACATGTTCTTATCATAGTCACTGATTACTTGTATGCATTACAGTAACTGACTCATATGAGAAACATAGGAAATCAAACCAAAGCCACTCCCCTAAACACATGACTCGCTCGCTCGCTAGCTTTAGCAATCTGCCTAGCCTTGTGGAAGAGTCCAGTAATGCGCAATGAGAGCTGGCAGAATCTTTGCAGGTAGCCAGTCATTTAATTCAAGCTAACTTAAATGAATTATTACGGTCCTGCAGAAGCCACAGTAACCTGTTTTTTGTTCGTCATAGCATTTTATCTATTCATTGCTGTCGGGATGTAAATAGGATTTCAACAAATAGCTACGACTAAAACAGCTTTTCCTACCCTATATCATTATGTTCCATACATTTTCAATAGAAGTTTACGTTTTTTCCCCCACCTATGAATATTCTTTGGACTCCACATTTGAATAATGATGATTTTTTTTTTAAGTTGACACCTTTTGATCTAAAAGACATATATATTTCAAGAAATATTTTATACTTTTGCATTTCAGGATCGTTGAGGGTAGATTAGCCACACCAGTATCAGGTGTAAAGCAAAATATATATATATTGCTTTACACCCCATGGCTAAGTCCTATGATGCTCTAGATGTGAGATTTATTTTCAAATGAAATGTTTTTCATTTGATAATGGAAAAGCGAATGTTTTCACATAAGCCCTTTAAGGACCTCCCGAACAAGGACCACATCAACATTCAGCCTAGTAAGCGGCCACACGCCTTGTACAACCACAAGAGTTGCGCGGTTACGCATTGTCACAGAGTATGCGCATTAAAAGAGCAGCAGAAAAAAAACATCCACCGAGATGCGCGTCCACGGGGGGGCGCCGGTATACCACCTTCCAGGATAAAGATCAACAAACACAACAGTTGCCATTTCAGATAAACACACTTGGCAATACTTCCGAATGTTTCTCTACTTCCAGTTAAGCCCAATACTTGGTGTTTGACGACCCCGACCGCGATCGAGGCGTTGTTATCTAAACCCGAAAGCAGACGTGCCTGCGCAGGCAGGATTTGAAGGCGTGGGCCGAGTGAACGCCACTACCGCACTGACGCTAGCTCGTTTTTAGAAAATGGCCAGCTGGGGCAGGGTGTGTAACATCTTGAGGAACTTTGCGAAGACGCCTCGGGTACTCACAGCGTTGGGACAGTCCCGCACTGTTGGTACTGGCGTATTTGCATCTCTCGTCGGAGCTGGAGTGATTTATCAGCATTATGGAACCAGCACGACGTTTCCTGTGGTCGTTTATGCCGAGGAGCCACAGGTACGTTTAGATACTTCCCATGTAAGCATGTCGGGATAGTCTATTGGGAGCTCAAATTACGAATGAATCGCATGTGTCTACCAGCGACCTTGATCCTCGTCAAGATTAACTTAACTTCTCTTAAGGCTACTACGTATTTTTCTCTGTCTCCAGGAAACCTCTGTACCCCAACGGTCTGCAAGGCGAATTCGCTTTGATCAGTTTGCCTCGTTGATGTATGAGCAGGAGCTTTACATGACCCCCAGAGACTTCCTTTTCTCGGTGATGCTGGAGAATGTCGACCGTAAGAATTAAATAAAAAATCTTTCTCGCAATCAGATAAGCTGTGGGGGTCCTAAGTTGTAGTGTGTGGGATACCCTGTCAACATGGTTAACTTCCTGTCACTTTCCCCAACTTCCATCAAACTCATTATCTTACAGATGTGTTTGACAGGAACCTAGTTTCAAGTCTGAATTTTAACTTTCCTTTCTGACATCTCAGGGAAGCTGCGAAAGAAGGAGTTGAAAAAAGAGGTATGCTTTTACGTCTTTCATTTTTGTCTAATTGCCATGTTTCTGTGTATTTTTGATTCTGTTGATAAAGTAACTGGTTATCATAGTCTATGATGCAAATCTACTGGTGATGGTCCAACTTTCAGGAAGTGGATAAAATGTTGACGACTGCCAGCAGGGCGCGGGCTGATAACAACCTTTTCAGAAACGTGGGAGATAATGGTATGATAAGTTCAGCCATGTTGAAAAGGAAATAACTATATCAAATCATTTATGCCTACAATGTACACAAACGATAGACAAATCATTGTTGTGACGATTTTATGTTTTTTGCCTTACAGGTTTGATATCCTATACGGAATATCTATTCTTGTTGACCATCCTAACCAGTAAGTCTTTGATTCCCTGACCCTGTGTTGTTGTCCAAGGGAATTCCTCCTGTCGTCTTTCTAAGTTTTGCATCCTCAAAAACATGTTTTGTCTTAAAACATACGTTTGAATTTACTTTTTTGCATTATCTATGACATCAAATCACAGATAAGGAGAGCATACTTTATGTTGCTATTACAGAGCCTGGCACAGGATTTCATATTGCTTTCAAGATGCTTGATGATGATGGAAATGAGCAGGTTGATAAGAAGGAGTTTCTTAAGGTAAGCCATTTAAGGATTTTAATGATGGGCTATAATACAATGCAAAGTTATAGTGACCTATAATAATAATATTATTAATACATATACCCTATTCAGCACTGAAAACCAGGGAATTGTGTACTTATTATAATATTTTTTTTATCAAATGCGGATTCCTATTTTAGCAGACATGAGTGTTCTGCTCAATTGTAATTATTCACACTTACATTTTAAATATTGCCACCTTTTTAATGCTGCCACAAGTTTGGATGCTACCTCAAATGTAAGTATGTACGCATATTGCAAAAGCCACGGACAGGTGAGGGCGCATTTTGTATGGTCTAGAATAAAGCCACGTCACTGTGGCCATTGTGGTGTGGTCAAGCCCATGGAACTTCCCACTTCAAAAGGTTTGCTTCTTGGAGACAAAAGTCAAGCACTTTGGCCAATGTTATGAGCTTTTCTGTTGATTTGTTCAAGAGACTGCATGTGAGCACGTTGTGATCCACTCGTAGCACTGTTTGCTACTCAAGGCTGAGAGCAGAGAGCAAGTGCATGTATGACAAGCTCAAGAATTCATCAGAAATACAGAATTACCTTAGCATTTGTTTGTTGCGCGACTAATGCAGTTGCTTTAAAATGAATCAAACATTGTTTAAAAAAAATTGGCTTTTCAATTATTGTAATTTTTCACTACAGCTGAAGAACATCATTCGGAAAAAGAAAGAAAAAAATCCCAAGGAAGGTGACAATGTGAGTATTTTTGTTTTTACTCTTTAATTTCTTGTGCGGTTGAGAGATGAGTTGTTAGTTGTTGTAGAACCAGCCTTATTTCTTGTCTAGGGTTAAGGGGTTGAACAATGAAAATGTAACCTCTAGTGGAAGCTTTGAGAATCCTGTAGGTAGAGATTGGATTTGACCGTTTAGTCTGCTTGACCTTGCAGAAACCAACAGCTGGAGTGGAGGACGTGAACACCACCCTGCAGGCCTTCTTCTTCGGACGGCACGGGGAAAACAAACTGCAGTACAAGGGGTTCCACAGGTACAAACAAGCGATAGTTTCACTCTTTGCAAAAGATGCGTTGCAATGTTTTTTGTTTTTTTGTCAATTTGGAGTGAAGTGCTTTCACTTCACTTTAGTCTCTTCTCCGCCTCCAATGGATCTTTTATGGTTTTGTATTGTGGGTCACAATGCTTCCTGGTTTCATTTCTCCTCCATCTCCAACAGGTTCATGGAGGACCTGCAGGCCGAGGTGCAGGAGATGGAGTTCCTGCAGTTCTCCAAGGGCATGGACACCATGAGGAGGGAGGACTTTGCTGAGTGGCTTCTACACTACACCAACGAAGAAGACAACGACGCCTACTGGGAGAACATGCGCAAGAGGATCCCGGCCGGCGAGGTACAGATGAGATGGACAATGAGTAGAGTGTATATAAGACAAAGGATGTAGTACATAATCATCTTTTTGATGCCCCACTTTTTGGGCAAAATATTCTTTTGGGGTACAATAAATTGTTATATCTAATAGAGGAACTGTGGATTATGTAAGGATAAATAGGATGTATGCAAGATACATGCATAGTTTGTATAAATTGTAATAACAATCTCTAAGGTTTCATTCCTTCTTTATGAAATTGACTTAAACACGATTATTTCTAACTCTCTCTTGCAGAGCATCACATTTGCCGAGTTCAAAGCCTTCTGCCTCTTCACCAACAATTTGGAGGACTTTGCATTCACGATGAAACTGATCAGTGAAGCCAACCGACCTATTGGCAAGGGTGAGATCCCACATCTTATCTAACATTACATACATTTTCTCTTTAATTCCCTTTTCTCCACCTGCTTGAAGTTGTGTGTGTTTTTGTGTGCCTGTTTGTCGCCCAACTGTCGTCTGTTGTCTGTAGTGTCAGAGTCATATTGGTCGTCTGTCTCACCATCACAAATCGTTTGGTTTTTGTTTTGCGCTCACTGCAGCCCAGTTCAAGCGAGCGGTGAAGATCGCAACGGGACACGATCTGTCTGAGAACGTTCTGGATACTGTGTTCAAGATCTTCGACCTGGACGGGGACAACTGCCTGAGCCACAAGGAGTTCCTCGGTGTCATGCACGACAGAATGCTACGCGGCCTAAAGGTGACGTTGTTAAAACGGATGTAGCTAGTTCTGATGGGATACTCTACTCATGCCCTATCAGCCGACTGCTAACGCTGTCCAATGAAACGCACGTACACTGATAGTGGTCTATTTAAGACCTTACTCTGGGAAGTTTAGTGTGCTGAGCAGAATTTCTGATGTACCCCATGGGGTATTGTACATGGCTCCCTGTTGGTATTCTATATCTGACATCTGTAGGTCAAGCTTTAAATCCTACAGCAGGGAGCACCAGGAAAGAGTGGAACCATGCCGCCAAACTAAATTGTGTTACCATTCCATGAAATAAATGGTTGAACCTATGACATGAGGGATATCTGACAGAACCTGTGTAGTGGCAGGTCAATCCATTGTTGCTTGTCGTTGTTTAGGGATGTTTATGAAAGTCGTAATATCGCAGGAAATTGCAATATGAATTCATCCAGTTTACTGTCCGCTTTCCCCCTCAACATCATATCTAAAAAAAGGATGACATACCATGTAATTACTTGTCACAAACATGTTTGATTGCCTACTTGTAACTTCAAATCAAATGTTATACATGCGTGTGTGGACTTGTGTATGATATACTGGCAGGAAACTTTTATTTTAATAGCCAAGTTATATTCGATTTATAGTGTTACCTACATAATTCTAATTAATTATCAAGTTCCTAAAATGTAACTAGCGCATGATGTCTCATGAAGAAAACTACTGCCTTTAAAGGTGACATATTATAGGTGTGAGTGTGATTAGCCGTTACAAGCCATTTTGAAAATCTGCCTCTTCTGACATCACAAGTGGACGTGTCCACCTTGATGTGTGTGTGCTGGATAGATCAGTCTACCGGCCTACCCAGTGGACTGTAGCAAGCGTTGCTCTTTCTATCCATCATACATCTAGTTGGACACGCCCACTAGTGATGTCAGAAGAGGCAGATTTTCAAAAAGGCTTGTAACGGCTAATCACTCACACCTGGTGGTGTAATATGTCACCTTTTAAACACGTTGCCTCCATGTCTTTCAGGTGCAGCCCCGGTTAGGCCTGTCTGGCTATTGGAAATGTGTGAAGCAGGAAACCCTAAAAGGAGCGCAGGAGGCCCTGAGGGAATCTGGAAGCCCTTTCTAACGGCCACCTGATGCCAACGGAGTGTTTTTCTGATGTGATGATTCAGTCTTTTTGTAACAGATGAACGCACAAATTTCACTTTAAACATTTTGGAATTAGATGGTTCAGCCGAACTGTGGCGCGAAAGGGGAAAACACAACCATGACGCCAAGCAAAGGATGACACTGCAGTCTATGTCCCAAATGTTTACAGATTTAAATTTTGTTTAAGAATATGCACGGTTAGTACATTGTGCCACAATATAAAAAAAAAGGTAATTAATATTTTCTCTACACATATGTATTCATCATATTGACGTTGGTGTGCAGATTATGCATATCATACCGAGAAATAGTGTCATCAGCTTTAAGTTTGCACAGCATACTTTTGCTATTCAAGCACATTGTGTTTAGAAAACTGGTTACCTGTGGTATGGTGTTTAAAATAAACTGGGGGTGGGTTTAAATTGTGTAGCGTGAACTACAACATTTGCAAATAAAAGTATGCAATTTAATACACATCTCTGAACTGTTTTTGCAGCCGAATAATGCCATAACTGCTAACTAGTCTGTAATTTATTATAGACTTGACCTTTCAAGGTCACATGAATATGTGAATTAACCATTGACGATTGTGGTGCTAATTATCTTACCATATATATATATAATCTATATATAGAATAAAAAAGACAAATACAAGCTGACTAGTATAGTAGATGAAGAAATTAGTGACTGATGCCAAGGTTATCTGAATACAGAATACACGGCTACGATACAATAAAATTACACACGAAGCCATCTTTGGTCTTCTTATCACTTACTATAAACAAATACATATAAATTTGTATTGTATCAAAAATAGAAATTACATGATAGCCATTGAAAGTAAATTCACATTTGACATACAATATATAGGTAATAAAGACACATACCTCAGATGTCATTACATTTGTTTTTTAAACCCTTGGCTTTAAAAAGGACCTAATCATTTTTTTGGACATTCACTCAGTGTCTGTTATGAATAATGTCGTTTTTCTTTCACACCATGTACAATCAATATTGGTGTCATTCATTTGCAGAGAACAGTATACAAAAGTACATGAACAAAATGGAAACAAAAAAAACAAACAAACCAATAAACAGATTGTCATTTTTAAACATATGCCCTGCGCTTTCAATCCAGGGCTTCTGAGGGAACAAGAGGAGATACATGGCCTGGCTGGGACAACAATCCTGTAGAAAATGTCTCTCCTTAATTCTTTGCAGTAGGCCTTTAAATGCATGAGCGATGTTGTGACGTGAGGTAAGCCCCTACGGAGATGTGTGTCCCTACTCAAATGAGATTCCATGGTTTAAAAAAAGAAATACAACAAAAGAAAAGGAACACTTCCCAGAGCTGTCGGGTTGTCTTTGTGGGAGAGGTTCAGGATATTTCTTGTTTTTCTTGTCAGCTCAGGGGCACATATGTTGTACTGCAGCCAAGTGGACTTCTGCTCGAGAAATTCAGGAAGTGCTTTCTAAGTTGTCGTTTTCCGAGCCACTGTGGAGAGGAAAGTGAAAGTCAATAATGGTGTCAACCAAGGGCGGCTAAGACTCTACTACTACTACTAAACCACAACACAAACACAGTCTGTCTAAGAATATGTGATGGTGTGTTCCCTTTTTACCATCCTAACAAAACGCGGATAAAGAATGTTTTATTTATTAGCATTTTTCTGAACACAGCCCAATACAACCACCATAAAGAAAAAGCATAAATGTGTTAACCCCGACTCTCCCCCAAGTGTTTTTTTACCATTCACCACTGCAGGGCTGGGAGGTCAAGGGTCGCTCTCCTTCTTCACCGTCACATCTCCATCACCAGCCAGGATGGTGGAGATCTCTCCCTGCATGAAGGCCCAAGGCACGGTGGATCCGGACAGGGGACAGCGCTCCCCACTGGGGCAGTACACCTCGCCGCCAGGACCCTGGCTGCGGATGGAGGCCCGGGTGCATGGGAAGCAGAACTTGTGGTGTGGGACAGAGGGACACTGGACAAAGTGGGTGTCCTCTAGACGCTCGCGGCAGAGAGTGCAGCAGAGCAATGCACCTTGGGCGCCTATTCCTGGCTCTCCTGCTGCAGAGCCACTGCTGCTGGGGCCCACCTGGCTGCCGCCCTGCCCGAGTGACGCCTGGGAGCCCGAGGCCGTGGAGGGGCTGCCGCTGGTGGGACGGCCGGTCGAGGAGGAGGAGTGTGCGGCGGACATGCCCGGGCTCTCTCGGGCCATCTGGTTGGAGCTCAGGCTGTCAGCGACGCCCATTAGTGCAGAGATGGGCGAGGGTTGGCTGTGCAGACGCGGCGGTGCCCCCTCCTGAGGGGCGGCCATGCCCGTGAGGGGCTCCATGCCCTGGTAGGCGCTGCGCTGCCAGGCCTCTCTGGACGGGTGATCGGGGCGTGCGCCTTCACCTTCTCCGTTCTCAGAACCCGGTGAGGCCTTGCGTCGCCGCGGAGCACCCTTGGGAGGTACCGGCCGCCCGGCGGAGGCCATGGGCATGCCCGCCTCGGGGTAGGGCTGTGGCAGCACCTCTTGGATGGGGGGCTCCTTGAACAGACGCACGCCGTCGTTCAGCAGCTCAGTGAGTCCACGCCAGTCGCCGGTGCCCGGGCGCTTCTCGTATTCAACGTAGCGCAGCCCAGAGTTCACCGCTTTCCCTGCATCCTTTGCGGAGTCGCGGAACATCTGCCTGACCAGGTCTGGGATCTGGGAGTACACAATTCCAGAGCCGCAGGGATACTCTGCAAACACTTTCAACTCAAAATCAGGGGTAGTGTTGGCATCAAAGGCCAGCACGCGCCCTATTAAGTTATGATCTTTCCTAAAGCGCACGTTGAATGGGACACAGCCATTGAGGGTCACGAGGACATCTCGTACAGCTTTTGGGCGATTGGGCCAGCCTTCAGCTTTACTGCGGGCGCTCTCTGCCAGCTCAGCCATTACTTCACCATTCCTCCAGACCCCAGCATCCAGACTCGCCATGGTAGAGGCACTAGGCCCCACACCCAAGGACACAGCTTGTCTTCTGCCAGACTCTCCCATTATAGGTCCAGCTGAGACGGCGATAGATGGGGCTCCAGCCCTGGAGCCTCCTAATGGGGCTAATAGACCATGAGGAGCTCCTACTAACCCTTGTGCCAGCAAGGCATGAGGGATAGATCCGTGTAGAGTAGAAACTGCTCCAACTATTGCCCTTCGAGGATTGGGGCTTTGCCTGCTTCCCTCTGATATGGCCACATCTTCAGCTCTGTGCAGACCATTGGGAAGACGAGAAGAGGAGACCCCATACTCTCCCCTCCCCCGGTCTATACGTTCTGAATGCTGCCGCCCCCCTTCCATTGGCCCACTCGAGGTGGGTTTGCTTTGCTGTGGTCCGGGAGACCTCCCGTCTAAAACCCCATGGGTGCTTTTTAATTGCCTGGCAGTTTCTATTAGAAGCTCGATTCTGTCCGCACCATCGTAATTCACACATCCGCGACATACCGCCTCGCTGAATTCCCACAGCATTGCCCACGGCATCTTGGGGAGATCGCAAAGGTAGCACCATTGCCGTCTAGAGGATGCCTGCGAGGCGGAAGACATGTTGTTTACAGGCCCTCGCACAAACTTTCTTCAGAGGCCCACGCTTAGCAGTCTTCGTGTTTCAATAATTATTTAATATCCAGACACGATCGGCCGCATGTCTCGAGATCTGTAGGAATTATTACAATTAAACTAAGATTGAACACGACAGAGGATTACACCGTTAAAAAGTTAGCAACGTCTTCTTTCTTGGGTTGTTCGTGTCGGTCTGTCTGGAAGGAAGTAAAATGTTGTAAGACACCGGATACACCTACACGTCAACGCCACTGCATTGTGGGAGTTAGAGTTCCGTCATATATATATATATATATATATATATATATATATATATATATATATATATATATATATATATATAAACATTAGTATTCGCTAGTATTAGTTTTGGTATTTTTTATTTAAGCAGACTTTGGACCCTGTAATCTTCATTATGTTTTGAACAAAGTCTTACAATTATAATGCAACTGTTATGCTTGTAAGATATTTGTTACCTTAGCCATGGTATGCAAATGTAACAGTATTAAGCTATTTATTGTAAGTTGCGAAACCTGAATTGGACAACTTATAAACATGACACCACAAACGTTTCTTTGAAGCACATATCTAGGTGTAAATAAATATCGCTAGTTCTGGTTCTCTATAATCGCTTATCATTTTGAACGTTATTTATGTAGTAAACATGACTACTGGTAAAGCGCGTGTTCGAAATTATTTCGTTACGTATTTTTCTAAAGTAAACAGCGTTCACATTTTGTGTAGTCCATCCGGGTCTCACATATCGCATGACCCAGAAGAAAATACAGCAGAGGTTTAAAAGTAGGCCAGATGGAGGCGCTGTGAGGAAATGGGTGGAGTGACCTCTGCTTATTGTGTAGAGACAGTAGTTGCAATTAATGCAATACATACTATATCATGGCCTTTGAGATAGATATATATATATATATATGCAAATTTAGGCTGCACAAAACACAATCTATTTCCAAAAATAGATTATAGAATCATGGCTAAAATCAAATCAAATCGTATGACTGGTACGTTTTAAGAAATCCATTTGTGACATTATTCTTGTTAGTGAAGAAAATGCTCAGAAAAACACATCATAGGTTAACAATCATCACTTTATTAAAAAAAGAAAAAAGTTCACATGGAAATTAATTTAAAGCAGGTGGGGGGTTGGGGTGTTTTTGGAAAATGAACACTACAAATAAAAAAAGGTATAGCACCAAAATAAAAAGGATCAACTTAATCATACAAAATCTATTTAAGTTAAAGGTAAAGGGTTTTTAAAAACCCATTGATACTACATTTTTGTCAATACAGATTGAATGTTCTATAGGGGTGTGAGAACTTAACTTTGAAATACACTATGCGAGAACATAAAACTAGAAACGGGTGGAGGGTGCATCGTCATTTAGTTTGCATGGTGTGCGGTTGAAAAACACAACTTCAGAGTGTACGGGTAAGGTCCACCTAAAAAGAGAAGAACAAGCGGTTAACAAAGCGGTTTTCCCTCCAAATTGAAATGAACAATGAAATGAATTAACTGGACTCACTGGGGTTTTTCATCTGATAGTGGTTCATAAGAGCAAGGGCTTCCATGGCATCGTTGATGGATTCCCACTCCAGTAGGCCAGAAGAGCTGCGCTCACCTGGAGCAGTACAGGAACGAGACATTCATTTCTAACTGAAGCACAGCCGTACAACAAAAAATATATACATTTCTTTACATAGTATAACTATATCCTTTTGTTCTTTACTCACTCTTTCCAGTGAAAAGTTTCACATTGGAGGGGACCTTGATTTCCAATTCTTCACAGACCTGCAAGACAACGGGTTTCATGTAAACGGGGATAATAATCCTGACATTGTACCAAGCATAAGTAAATAGCTCCCAAAACAAAACAAAAAATAACTAGGTCTCCCTCACCTGGTTGAACATCTCAGCGGAGATGTCCGGCTGCCCGTTGAAGAAGTGCAGGACGTTGCTGGGGTGCTGGATGCGGTTCTTGGCGGCCTGCTCGGCGGAGGTGAAGCGGTTGTTGCGGGAACCGTGGAAGTCCTTGAAGCTGCTGCTGCCGTCCTCCAGCTCGTAGCACTGCCCCGGCATGATGGCCTGCTGCTTGGACACGCTGCAACAGAGACACCGCATGACTGTCACCGCCTACACAACTAGCATCCGCCCTTCTGCTACAATTGTAAGGAAAGCTCTTTACCAAACGTTGAGCTTCTGTCCAAAAAGGAAGTTGTTGTTGAGGTGAGTGATGATCCTGTCCACAGCATAGCAGTCTCCCATCTCCACCATGGCAGCACCCGGCTTACTCTTCATGAACTTGATCTAAAAAGAGAAAAAAAAAAAAACATGAGGACCATTCAGCAACCCACCACAAGCAGCAGCAACACACACACACTTACGGACACTATTATTTATGGGAACCCTTCCCTTGCAAGCTTACCCTTTCTATGTTGCCGTAGAGGCAGAAGACATTGAAGAGCTTGTCTGCGTTGACCTTGGCTGGCTCCAGGCCGTACACCATGACGACGGGGGAGTCGGCGTGGGCACCGTACTCGGGGGGAGGCGGTCCGTATCCAGGGCCGTAGCGCTGGCTTCCACCACGACCACGCCCGCCGCCCATAGGGGGCCCCATGCGGTGCGGTGGGGGAGGCCCATAGCCGCCTTCATCATTGTAGTTGTGATAGCCTCCCTGGGGGCCAGCTATTCAGAGGAGAGTAGATTACCAGCATGTGGAGGAGCCTCACCCGTTGTGCTAGCGTCGTGTCATTTGATACTTACCATAATCAGGAGGGTGGTCCCCCAGGAGAGCGGGCTGCCTCTGACGCTTGTTAGGATTGGCATTAGGATCTTTGAATAAAAACACACAGAAAAAGATAAACCTGCCTCCGGACCTAGGGTGGCAAACTAATGGAGGGCTACAAGCTGTGCTTTGAACTACGTGCTAAGTGATAAGGTTGGGGGGGGGGGGTTGCATGCAGCAGAGCCATCTCAAGATTAGTAGGCGGGACTACTTAAAAAAAATTAACAAACAACATAATGGAGATTTTATTTTGACACTAGAAAAATAGTATCAATACGCAACTATCAGTATCAGTCAACTAGGATATTTGTCACCCTAATGCAAACATACACACAAACACACCTTGTGAATTGTTCCAATTGCCTTCACCATCAGCATCTGTGCAAGTACACATAGTCACATGTCAAGTCCGTATTCACAATGAGACGAATGGAGCGCCTGGGCGAGACTGAAGCAACATATAACTTTCCAGACTGCAGGTCTGACAAAAAAATAAATAGTGGGAATACTTGAAAAATGGAAGCAGTATCAACCCTATGTGCACCAATTGTAAAAGGTCTAATCCGTCTTTCTTTATTAAGTACAAAATCAGCAGAATATGATCAAAAGGATAACAATGGAGGTATAAAATGCATCGTGTGTGGACTTGTCAGTATTTTACAAGGGGCCTGAGGGACCCTAATGGTTGACACACCTTGGTACGGGGATACAGGTTATAAAAAAGGACAAATACTAACTTCTTGGCATGTCTTGACTGGTTTACAAAGATTATAACAAAGTCTTTGCTCAAGGCTGCGTTGACTTTACCTTTACTAAGTGTTCAAACAAAGCATTAAAAATAAAAAAAAAACAGGGGAAAAAAAACCCTCTGGGAAATGTCTTGCTGAGCAGATCAAATAATTGTTATGGCTGTACTATATTATTGCCATATCAAATAGCGGGTTATAAAAAGAAAAAAAAGAAACACGGGATATCAATTATTCAAGAATTGGCCACCAAATATGGAGCCAAAGCAGCATGGTACACCGTTTTGACTGTAAATCTGTTACCCTAACTACAGCGAGAGACCTGGTTTTGCATGTGCTTATCACCTTATTAAAGAATAACCCCGGACACACTTGGATCAGCAAATTATTGATCCGAGATCCCGCCCGCAAAAATATTGATCATGTAAATGACAGTCGGGTTGTTGCGTGTACTTACAGCACCACAACTGCAGCACAGGACACAATGGGGACGTAGGGGGCGCTCTCCTGCAAGGCAGCTGCCCGAGCAGCCTTGCTGTTCCAACATCAACTCATCCCTTCCCTCCTCCTTCCCTCCTTTTCCCTCCGCCAGAGAAAGTACATCCGCCTGTCCAGTCTTGGGTTTTAAGTCGCAGTTGCTTTGCTTCCTTGTTGGGAGTTTTTTTTTCTTCCCCCCCATTCTTGTCTGTGTTGGGGGTTTTCTTTTTTGGGTTTCAATGAGAAGCTTGTAATCCAGCTTACCGTGCTTTCACTGCAAAGCAGGACATTAGCATCGTTTGAGAGTGGGGTGTCTGTCCGCAGACACACTGTGCCAAACCTGCATCACACGGGAGGCGATAAAGGCATCACTATGGGCCCGTTCATAAGGAGGAAAATGAAACAAACACAAAACAGCACAAGGAGGAGGGAGAGGGTATGCAGGGAGAGAGGGAAGGAGAGGAAAGAGAGGAGGAAGAAAGAGCATCAGAGTCCTTAAATGAAGGAAGGAGATTGGAGAGGAGGGGGGAGGATGTTGCTCTGTTTGCCTCTGAGGTTGTATGCTTGTGTCTTCGTAGGACCCACCCGCCACCCATGGTTATTCTTCAGGTGTCAAAATGGCAGCAGACATGACGCTTGTTATTTGTGTGTTGTTGCTGGTTTAGTAGCATTCAGCCACTAGCAAAGTGAGAAGTCGTCTAGTGCTTTGCCAATGTGTCATCTGCAGTCATGGAGACTTGATGCCGTGTGTTGCCGTGGATATTTTCTGCACGGTGTGTTGTCATGTGATGTTCAGCGCAGGAATGCGGGGACCAAACGGATAGCGAAAGGGAACCCCACACAACCAGGTTGAGCGTTGAGGTGTGGCATCTGAGAGAGTGCTTGTTATCATGTTGATGTTGTTGTCGTTGATGGTGGTGGTGATGCTGTTTTTAACCGCCCTCAAATATGTGATGCCATCTGCCGCCCCCTTTTTGTCAGGCTGAGTGTGTCTGAGAGAAGTCCTCTGTTGCGTTCCTGTGGTTGTGTTTGTGCCAGTCAGCTCCTGTGGGCCTGGGAGGAGTGGTGCATTTAAAAGAACGCCCACCCACGCCTGCCTCCCGGCCGCATCACGCGTCAATGTGTTGTGTAGAAAATATCCACACGAAAAATGAAAAATAGGTGAATCCTCTGGTGGCTCTGCGGATGGAGAGATGTGCTGTAACTTGTAAGAGAGATGATGGTGGTGGTAGTTTGTTGTGGGTATACACAGTGTCTGGTTGCAGGGCCTTTGGAGGAGTGCATGTCCCACAGTGGGCTTGAACTCAGTGGCTAGTCAAAGCCAGGCAAGGGTTATAGAAAGAGAAATGGATGTTCCATGTCAGGTGGAGATAGGAGTGATGGAGGACTTGGAATAGGTAGGCGGTACTGAGGGTTGAGGATGTGTGATTCCAGTGTCTGTCCCGGCCCCCACTGTGTCCGATGTGTGCCACAGAGCAGCGTTACGTTCGCTGTGGCTGTAGATGCGGTTTGTGGCTTGTAGATGCTGTGGCACTCCCTGTGCGGGACTCGCATTGAGCCTGTATGCGTGTGCACGGTGAGGACACAAGGAGCACCCTGAGGCAGCCCAACGAAGAAACTGAACACGAAATGTCAAAGAATGGCGAGAAGCTTTGTAAATTGTATACCGTATATTTTATGGACCTACCTGTTTGATTTAAGTGTATGGCAATGTTTAATTTTCGTACAAGTATGTTTATATTGAGAATAAGTATATTAGAATGCCAAATTATTTATTGAGGCTTTAACTTTTCACATACCATGGCCTTTAAAACATTATGTGAGGTTGAATTGAAATGTTGACTTTTGCATTTTATTTACAAAAGTCAGTAACAATTCAGAGTTAAACATAAAATGAACTAGACTTAATTAGTGTGTTGGATATAGCAATGCTTTTTTTTTTAAATCAAATGCGTTTATCATTCCGCAAACAATTACATTTAGCTTTCAAAAAATAAAGTATTATCTGAAATGGATTTTAACCCACGTCAATGGTCACAGAGTATATATATACATTCATTACTCATTCAAATACACCTAAAGTACCAGCAGATTTAAAAACAAAAAGGTGTACAATTTAACAATCTAAATACTATACAATCAAGTAAGTGTGCTTGTGTCTCTCAGCTTTACATAAATGTTACCAGTGCTAGTTTATCCACACACACCCTGAGTTGTGCGATCCAGTTTTAAACCCAGCATAAAAATCTCCAGTATGTTGTGCAATAGCATTTGATAAACAGCAAAAAGAGACCCTAAAACACCAACGTGCGTTAGGCCTGTTTCATGGACTGGGGAATGTGAGGCAGTGACATGCGCTACAGGGGTTGTGATCCTAGGCGTGAAGGGACCGTGTGCTACTGTGCCCGGTGCAGAATCGCGAACCACTTTTGCAAATCCACCCGCCCACCCCCCACGTGAGGCTGCTCCTTGTGCCCTTACTGTGAGCCTGCCGTGTGACCCGAGACAACGCACGAACAGTGGAACGAGCGTCGCCAGAGAGCGCCCCCTTCGAACGCCGCAAGGGACGGGCGCGGCGGGGCACCCAGGGTAACGGCGCCCGGCCGCGGGCGAGCGAAGGAGACGCTCCGGGATGCGGCCTAGCCGTCCCGTAGAGTGGCATGATACGAAAAAGAGGAAGAACACAAACAAATCAAGGAGGGGATGGAGAGAGGAAGGGGAGAAGGAGGAGGGGGAGGTGTGCGTTACCTTGGCCGCTCAGGTTGGGGTTGGTGTAGTCCCAGGTGTCCTGGTCGTTCTTGAACACATTGAGACGCGCCGGCTGCAGAGGCGAATACAGACATTTGAAACATATTTCACTGCCAAGCTCTTGAAATGACTCCACACATGAAGAAAGACAGGGGAGCCTTAGACATGGCCATTTGCTAACCTTGGCATATTCGATCTTTAGAGTGCAGCAGCCAGAATAGATGTCCGCCCCATTCAGAGAGGCCTTGGCTCGTTGGGCGCTTTGAACAGAGTCAAACGTGATAGGGGGGTGGGGGTCAAGGACAAATTGTATTTACCTTGATGTCGTGGAGAACGATTAATTAAAATAAATCAAACATTTACAACATATTCTTTGGAAGAAAAAAAATCCCATTACATAGGCCAAAATATATATAGCAGACATAACCAGGTGAAATGGACTAGCAGCAAAAAAAACAACTAAGTGAAGGATATTCCACCATAGCCTGAACGCCATTCTTCCTGAAAATGACGATTCTCTGTACTGGCCCACAGTTGTTGCAGATGGTGTAGAGCACATCCTGTTGGCAAATAAAGACCACCCGATTATAAAGAAGATGATTGATCCCATATAAAAAATATCTTTATAAGAAGATAAATATTAACACATATCTTTTTTGTTGCGTTTTTCATTAATGTACTACATTTTGCCCCCATATCACTGTAAGCGATGGTCCTTTCTGAAGCGTGCCATCCCAATGCATTATGTCCAGCTCACTGCACTCCTGCATTATTTACACATCTGCACACAGAGCTTGCCACTGGTCGCTAGCTTTACCGAGGTGATGGGGTATATGGGGTTCATGACGGTGAGCAGCAGCACGTTATTGACGCTGCGGGTGTCGTCGGGGTCGCCGGGCCGGGAGATCTTCTGACTGGTGGAGTAGTTGATGAAGGCGGGGTGGCCCGCAATGTACACCTGGTTCTCCGACGCATAGGTCACTGCGCTACTGGAGCCGTTCAAGTCCTCATACTCCACCAGGGCCTGGCGCTTCTTGGGCATCATCACCACAAAGCTAAAGGGACAATGCAAATATAATACATGGCGAACTTCATTGGCTACATGCTACTAGGGAAACAATACTATGTTTTCCCCTATGGCATTTATAGACTTGCATGAGATGATTTCGCAAACAGTGTGGTGGTTGGATACCTGATGGCTCCAAACTCCTGCAGTGCCTCCACCAGGTCAGCCTCCATCATGCCGTCAACCAGACCCCGAACGTGCACCACCGGGGAAGGGAGTGTTTTATGGGGGTCATCGTAACCCTCCTGTGTACAATTCATAATACATTCACATCAAACAACAGCTATGGTGGCAGACATTGATAAGGCGGTACGTTAGCTTCGCAGAGACGCACCGCTAAAGCACTGAACGCAAATGTCTAGCAAGAATAGCACATAATGCTAAGACGTTAGCCAAACGAGAGAACCATTTTTACTCTTTATTGTTTAACAAACCTATTCATCAACGACTTTAATAACGCAAAGGGTCAATGGAGTAGTTACGCATGATAGCGTATTATTTGTGCAACAAAACAATCAACGTTAATATAGAGTAAAACGACGGGACGTGACATCTCTTCGCTACACTCCCCGAAGCGAGATGCTCTACATGAGCTAACAACCGGGCACGCAGTGGACAGAATAACCATCCGATTGAACCAAGTGCTTAATTGTCAAAGGGAATTCTCACCGTTGGCATTCCTCCGTCTTCAGTTTTCTGTCTTTTCGTTGCTCTGCCACCTTCTCCGTAGTAGCGGCCCGCAGCTGCAGCCATGTTGTCCTGATCTGAGTGCACGACTAAAAAGAACGGGAGACGCCGAAGAGACTCACTAATGGCCAGCAGGCTCAGTTTTTCTCCCGTTGCTGTTCGTGGGTGCCGATTACTTATTTTTTTGCGATTGTAGCTCATTTTAATATCAAGGCTTAACAATGCAGCGGACCATTTGTTTTCTGCATGTAGTATTTTTTACTTTTAAAAATGGTTGGTAGAAATTATTTTACGAATTAAAATGTTTTCCGTTTCTGCATTGCTTACAATAATATGTTTGTACGAAAACTTCTGCATTCATAGCCAAGCAATTGTCACTTTTCAAGCGTATGGTTACATAAAAGGCTTGTGTCAATAAGCTTTGCAAAAAAAAAAGTCCTTAAAGCCTAATCACATTTCATTAAATTATTTAATTTATTAAACACTGGATAATATATGGGAGGTATGAGAAAACACAATGGATGACAAGAAACAGCCGTGCAGTTTTTTTTTTATTGTTGCCTTTTTTTTTCTTTTTTATTGATTCAACTTCCAAAGTGAGCATGGAACCAAATTTATTTCCATGCGTTACATTTTTGCAAGGCTTCTGTGATCTTGGGCATCTTGGGCAACGGGCACTTAATTGTCTTAATTGTCTTGTCATCTGGTAAATACAAGGTTTCGGGTATGATCTGTGTGTCCATGGGCAAGGCATTCCTTAAAAACCTTGTTATTGGCTTGCATAGCAGGTCTATCACTGTATTTCCTTATAGAATACTCTGAGCATAAAATGACTAACACACATGTGTCCTGTACAATAAGGCTCATTGCTTTAGTACCTTCAAAAGATATGAATGTACACACTTGTGCAAACACATTGCTCCATCATGAAGACCCCTTGAAATAATACAACAATATAGTGTTTTTCATATCAGCTCATATACATTACAAATACATTAAATTAATAAATAATCAGATTACACTTAGTGAGTGAACAAATCATCTTTTCACACAATCACTCTAAATGGCAAGTATTATGCATATAAATATATTCCCATGCTGCAGCTGATTAAATTATAAATAAATTAGATGAGACGAATGATTGAAATTGTGCCTTCATTCTCCAGCAACACTGTGCACCGATCACCAGTACAAGTCAATCACCCCTTGGATTTGGTGTATTTTAGCAGCATGGGTGCTATCAAGACACGTTGCGTAACGAACAAGATAATGCGACATATGATCGCAGTCAAGGCTTTGGAATAACCTAGAGCAGCTTTTCTTCCACACTGTCAACTATTTTCAGTCCATGGGGTTTATGTAAAAAGAAAAACCTGCCACAGCTATTGTGGGCAGTCGTCTTCTGTTGAGTGGTCCTTTGGTCATGGCAAAAAAAAGCCTTGTTTTGCTTATAATGAAATAATTCATATTTGTCTCAAATCTCAGTGACCTAACGAATGCATTCTGGCTGAGTCCAACCATGATCATCACTGCAAGTCATTTTCTTTCCTACAGCGAGCACCTCTGTTAATCGCACCAGTCCTAGTGTGGAGGAAACTTGCATATATGGTTGTCCATATGCATGGTTGATTATGAATGTGTATCTGTGCGTGTGTGTCTGTGTATGTGTGTGCGTGTGCGGGTGTCCTCGAGACATTTGTTTTCAAGTTCATGGCAGTGGTTGTCAAGCAGCTCCCATCGCTGTGTAGCACTTGACCGTGTTTTACCGCACCATCAACGATATCTCTCAACGATATCTCTGGGTTTTCTGTTCATCACTCCGTCGCCTTTCGCCCGGTCTTATCTGCGGTCCTTCAGAAAGCCGTTATATGGCAGTAGGCCTCCAGGCTGGAGAACAGGATGTAGAGGAACCAGAGGCCGAAGAAGAAGATGGCCGTTAGTGTCTTGCTGCACTTGGTGCCCCCCAGCTCGCCCCCTATGGACGGCCGCCGGCGTATCATCAGCACGGCGATGATGAAGAAGGCGAAGATGGTGAAGAGCGTGACGGAGAAGGCCAGCGAGCCCGGGTCCACGTGGAACTTCAGCCCCTTGACCTCCCAGTAGATGGCGGCCACGGACCAGGCCAGGCCGATGCCCAGGAACACGTTGACCGCGTTGCTGCCCGTCACGTTGCCGATGGAGGCGTCTGCGTATGGGTCCTGGGTCGCCGCTACTTTGCTGGCAAACGTATCTGGAGCACAAAGAAGAGCACGGGTTATGGGGGCTGCATTGGGACTCATGGAGAACAGGCTTTAATGAGAGAGAGAGAGAGAGAGAGAGAGAGAGAGAGAGAGAGATTAAGTCGATTAAATAAATTAAGCTGGGAAATGTGAAAGAACTATTGAAACCGTAGAGAAAAACATATGGGTTTATGCAACGATGAGGGGGACTACATCTCCGGTTCCACTGACCGGGGATGGAGGTCCCCAGGGCCACAAACACCACAGCGGTGACCGTGTCCCTCAGGCCCACAGTGCAGCCAAAGTGGGAGGCCAGGTCTCCGATGATGGCCGTCAGGAAGCCGATAACCATGATGGATATGACGAAGCAGGCCCAGCCGTTCAAGTAGGCGGTGGGGGGGACGAAGGCGAACAGAATCTTCCAGAAAATCGTCAGTATGTGCATGAAGTAGTCAAAGCAGTTGGGCATTCGCTGTTCCTCTCCGTCCTCGCCGTCGCCTATCGGGTGGAAAGTAAGGTCAGGAGGCATTCTTTGCGTCTTTGCTTTCACAATATCAAAAAAACTTAAATGAAAACCAAAAGGGGCGGTCCTACAAAGGGCGCCATTGTGTATGCCCCTATATTCAGTTTGCATAAACTATGTTCTGTTCCGTGGCCGGCCACATGCAAAAAAACAAAACAACGACGGACCTATAGAGCCCGAACTCCAGCATTAAACCCGGACGTAAAAACACAAAAGATACAATCGTAGTATCGTATAGCAATATTGGGAGAATCACAATATTTATAGAATCGCAATACATATCGTATCGGCACTCAAAATTGTCGTTGTTATCTTGTACCGTGAGGTCCCTGCTGGTTCCCGTGCCTAACATACACAGACACAATTTGAGACGTAAATGAGCTTCCCCTGCCAATGAGAAAATGATAGAAACTGTACCTCCACTGACTGTGACTGCCTCAATAAACTGTTCCTTCCAGGAGTTGGTGCCGATCACCGTGGCCAGGTTAGTGTCCTTGAGGAGCTTGTCCACAGTGCTCTGTTAACATAGACACAAGAGGTTCATGTTGAGGTACCAGAGGCGTTTTTACTATTTATCGGGACTCAGTTGTCCGAAAAGTGGAAAAAAGGTTGATTTATACAGGTTGATGTAGTTTCAAGTTTTGGTCCTATATGATGCTGTGTTGATGTGAATGCTGTGTTCTCTACTTTAAAGCTTGGTTCTGATTAAGTCCACTCAATTCCTGTAAGTCATGTCACTACAACCCCAGAAGACTGCAGGCATGGCTATTTGGATTACAGAGGGAGTGAGGAAGGAAGGAAGTAGAGGTCTGCAGGAAAGCACTGATGGTGTCATTGTCAGTTCAGCAAGTTTTGAATATTTCAATTATTATAAAAAGATAAGACGTTACATTATATGGCTCAGGACACATTTTCTGAACAAAAATTTATTGTTTTCCATTATCAACTTAAATCAGTTTGAACTGACTTTGACCCAGCACAACATTTAAAAGGAAAACCTTCATAATATCCTTGAGATATCATTATATGAAATGCTTCTTAATACAAAAAGGGTGTTGAATCAACACAAAGGTACACACAGCATGCGTGGCAAAATTATACCCCATCGAGTATTCCATTTGGGCTTATTCCCTCTCCGATCTGATACGCATGTGGATTAAAGGGAACAAAGCATGTTAAGGTCTTTGACCCTCTCAACCTCGATCTCTATATCCTAGAGTCTAACAACAAGAGTAATACTTTCTTTGGAGCATAGCTAAAATGCACTTAATTAATCCAGGACAGCGAATAAAAAACATATTTTTGGTGCAATAAACATACTCAGATGCTGAAACATTCTACTACACAATGTTCAACCCTTGGCAAATATCCCCTAAGCAATGGTTATTATACAGAATACAAAAGTGTTAAGGCAAACCAACCCTAAAACAAATGTTTTAGATGAATTCTGATGTGGTTGGTCACATGGTAGTGATATAGAACGATGCTGGTCCAAATATCGAGTTTAATACAAATCTCAAGATGTAAACATGGACTCAAATCGCCAACTTTAGGTTAAACTATTGCATGTGTTATTGGTTCCTGACAGTTTTGGATTAGTAAACAAACATTCTGGCAACACATTCTACAAGTTTGCCTGGAGGCATTTTCCGAGAATGCCACGGGCCTACCTGGTCTATTGGAAACCCTTTACAGCCCCTGTCCGGCTGCCACGCACCTTAAAGTTACAGTTCTCCTCTATGACGACCTCGAGTCGCCTGTGCTCTCCCAGGATGGGTTTCCCCATCTCAGCGATCCGCCGCGCGTCCTCCTCCTCAGGGCTGGGGTTGCCTGGCGAGCGGACGCAACACAACAGCTTGGTGTTCACGCTACAACGCTACGGCGATGTCTCTGAGCTAATGCACACACACGCAAACCCACTCTCCCCCGGTATGCACACTCCACGGATACAGTTCAACTTTGAACATGGGCCCTTTTTCTCTGTGTCATACATTTTGTGGGCATTAGAACTATTCCAGTGCCATTTTCTGTCACAATTTTGTTTTTATTGTAAATTGTACCTGTACATTTCTTACCCTGGCACACGCACAACAGCAAACCAAAAAGGACAAGTAGGTGTTAAAACCCCTCAAAAAAACAAAAAACTAAAAAACACACACAAACACACTGCACGGTAGATTCCACACAAGCATAAAAGAGTGGATACTCGGCCTTACCCTGGTTGAGTAGCAGGGCTGTGGGGACAGATTCAAGAGAGGTTGAGGTCACTAGCTGTTCAAATGTGATGCCATGCTTCATAGGGTGAATGTGGGTGGCATTCAACACCATGCAAGAAAATACCTTCAGGCTTCCAGCCATTGTTAAGCGACTCTTTTACCCAAAGCAAAACAGTAGGGGTGAGGCATCTTCACAAGACTTCCAGCCAGAAGTGGGTCACCCCTGCAACTACACTCCTACCCACTCATACCCACTATAGTACTCACATCCTGCCTAAATCATCATGAAGAATCATGAGAAGTTCCAAAAACAAGTCTAGCCTTTATACTTGTTCAATGAATGAATGCTATTAGAAAAGCATGTAATAGATTCCTTCTCCACCCGCCCTCGTAACAACTACATATCCTATTCCCCGACCGCTCTCTGGACTTACTGAGGCTGCCGAGAACAGGCAATTAGCTTTGAAACGCATAATTGGCGCTGCCTGTGCCACAGTGCAACAAAGCAGAAAGGCTGCGTGGTGCCATGTAATCTTCAGTTACAGACTCTGATGCAGTTCAGCGATCAGCCCCAGACTCACACACACTCTCTCACACAGCCACACACCTACACACCCACATCCACACCCACACACAGACGCAAACACCTCCCCACACACCCACATACTCACACTCACACACGCACAATCAAGAATGATAATATAGATAATATTCAATCATTGATTATTGTAATTATTGTGCCACTGGTTACCATAGCAGCATTTTCTATACATGGCGGCATATAGGTGGGTGACATACCGGAGATTCCTCGTTTGAGCCATTTGGGGTCTTCCAGGATCACAGAGAAGGTCTCCTGCTTCTCATATTCTGCCACATTAATGATGCGTACCTGGATGGTCTGACTGGACACACAAACACACACATCAACATCCATAATATAGTGGGACTCTTGCTAAAGTAAGATTGAGCCCCTCCCAGTTAATAGGCAAGAGACTTTCAGAATTACAAAAGCTCCATAACAGTGTTCCGTCCCCTCTGATTGGCTGTGCCGCTGCGTGACGTGTACTAGCGTAGCTCGGCTGGCCGGGTGGCGTGAGTGGGAGGGGTTTTGGGAGGGTCGATAGTAAGATTCTTGTAAACAAAGAGAGGTACGGGCAGGCTAGTATATCTTATTTGAACAATATATCCAATATATATTTTATTTTATTGATACAATTATTGAAATCATCGATCGGCATTGAAGAAAAAATATTTTAAGCTACGAGCTAGTTTAAATGTTACGCATTGCGACTTCAGAACATACAAAAATAAACTTGATTAGCCTTTTATTAGCATTCAAATGAGATGCCTACAGCCTCATAAAGCCCGCCCACCCTAAAATGAAACTCACCCACCTTCCGCCTTCACTAAAATATTTACATTCTCTGTGCTATCTAAATCACATCATGGGCTGAAGTGACCTAAATATTTAATCACAAAGGACATAACTAACTAATTCATGACTAAACATAGTGTGTGCAGACGGGCATGTGTGCACAAGCACATGGTGGTCACCCAAGGCCAGGGATCATTAGGCAACGCAGGGCGATGGCCGAACACCGGCGGGTGGTACACCATACTGGCGTACTTAATGTAGAGAACGCCGTCGGGTCAATGGACGCAAACAAGCCGTTCAGCGGTGGCAAACAGTCGGGGGCTCACAACACGATTTGATGACGATTCCGTGGTGCTGGTACGGTATGTATTGGTGCTGGTACGGTATGTATTGGTGCTGGTACGGTATGTATTGCGATTCTGTAAATATTGCGGTATGATGGCACTATCTTTAGTGCCATTTAATCATCCGTTTTGTTTAACGTATAGGTTTGATGCCGGGGTTCGACATTGTATTTTAAGTGAACACGGTCGAACAGAACACGGTCGATGCGACTAAAGGACGGAGGGAACCCTTCCATCAATAGATATATCAATAGATACATCATATCGCCCTCTGCAGGACGGCATCATTCATTTTACTTACTTCCACGTTTTAGTGAAAGCATTGAAGAACAACTACTTTAGCATTGAAGTTGTAGCCTTAAATAATGTCACTCGATTTTTGAGTCAACCTTACGATAAAAGTATTGCGGATGCAGAAGCGTTTCCAACCCCCACTCCCTAAAGTATTTCCAATGCACACGCAATGTCTGTTGACACTGCAATAATTCAGCAAGTGGACTTCCTGATGCAAGTCGTGGCCCTGACCCATTAGCCTCGATCTACAAACAACTTATAGAGCCTGCATATTTAAAGGAAAACTGATCTGTTAGATAACATGAGGTGAGGACAGCCTCTCAAACCTGAGCAGGGCGTAGGATTATTTCCCGGTGTCAGCCGTCCCTTACTGTCGGTTTACAGAGGAGCACGGCACCGCTGCCCTGCAGAGAGCAGTAGACTGGGTCGTTCCTGGCCAGGGTGATCGAGCGCCAATGATAGTGGGAGTATTGCAACTGGGAGTTGTGCCAATGCTTGATTGCAAAGCCTTAGCTAAGCATTGGTGATTAAGGAATCACGTCTCACGTCTCGTAGACAAAAGGCTCCACCAAGTAGCAGAGCTTATTGGGGAGTGCAAGAAAACGAGCGTAACCCGACCCCTAACTCGACACCTCCCAGACGCAGGTGCACGCTGTTGGCTTTGGATAAATCATATTCCTGCATTTTAGCCGTAGCTGAAGTAAGCTGAATGTAAGTCAACTTTTATCCTCCATTGAGAGAGGCATACTGCATAATAACAATAATACATGGGAGACATGGCTTGTGTTTCCTTTTCAAAGAAACACTTTCTACGGTGACAGTGGTCATGTTCTGTGGTCAAAGTTGTATGTCGGGTAGTGCTCATGTATTCAGTGTGTAAGGGCTGATTATGGTTCCACGTTCACGCAGCGCAATGACCACGCAGACGCTTTGACGCAGTCGTGAACCTTTATGGTTCTGCGTCGGGTTTTAGTGAGCGGACCAATCACAGCGCTTTGCAGCTGCGTCGCCTCAACGGAAGGTTACAATTTTTGGGAGGCGCACGTCAGGCCCTCGCGGTGGACGCAAGGAGGGTCCGCAAGGACGTAAGGGGTCCGTAGCCCCCTTGCGTTGCGTGAACGTGGGACCATAATCAGCCCTTTACAGGAGTGAGTGGAGTAGCCCCCACCCCCTGCACACTAAGTACCTAAAAAGAAAAAAGAAAAAACTGCCTTGAAAGTGTTAAACATATGCAATGAATAATCATTGCTATTTATATTTATATTTTTAACATATATTTACTTAATTTTCTTTTATGCTTTTATCCCAAGCGACTTAGAGAGAATTAAGACCAATGCCACAAGGAGCCGAGAGGCTTTTATATCTCACTCCAAGACGCCGATATTTGTCGATGGAACCCCCTGCACCATTGGGCGGAGAAGCCGCCCCCCCCCCCCTCCGCCTCCATTCTCACCTGGTCTGCTCGTTGGTGAACTCCAGCTCGCCCTGGGCCGACTCGTAGTCCACGCCCGAGCGCGCCGTGCCGTCCTCGGTGCGGTAGGGCACGCACACCGTGCCCCGGGAGCCCGAGTTGCGCACCACCTTCACCGCCACCACGCCCGAGCTCTCGCTCACCCGCAGCATGCGCTGGCCGAAGGTGAAGATGCCGGCGTGGTCGTCGTCGATGATGGTCACGGTGGCGAGCGTGGGCTCCACCAGCCGGGCCTTGGGCGGCGTGCCGGCGCCGGCGCCGTCCTCCAGCCTCAGGTTCTGCAGACGCACGAAGAAGTGCTCGTCCTCCTCGAACACGTCGTCGTCCAGGATGCCTACCTGGGGGGGCAGAGGGACAGGTGTGGCTCTGGTTCTGGGGCGCGCGTCGAAAACTGGCGGGGGAAAAAAAAAACGCCGCGTTTTCTGAGAAGCCGAGTTTCCGCATCCGATGGCAGTGTCTTATGCCGGTTCCTATATCACTTTGCGCGTTACGGTAAGTCTGGAGTTGCCCGGTCGGTGGAGCTAGGGTTGCAGGCTGATCAATGATTACTCAATCCGCTCGGCCTTTGACCCCCCCCCCCATGCGGCGCGGTGTCGGTTAGGGCCTCGGAAGCTACGCCGAAGAAAAAGTTTGACGCGCTGCTGTCGTCGACAGCGCAAACTCCTTCACTGTGTCCAGTGAAGGAGTTTGGAACGTGAATTCCACGACACAGAGTTGTTGTCTTAGTTGAAAAATAACATCTGCATATTGCGTTTTTTTAAAGTTGAACTGAATTACGTATAAGATCGTTCATAAGATTGGCCCCATGAGTCCCTCTACAACGCTTGAGGTTGGCTGTTGTTTTCCAGCCACAGGGAATGGAATATGGAGACTTTTGAATGGGATCAAAGCGTACATACATTAAACAATATATGTATGTGTGCATTGCATTCGAGGCTGAATTATTATGGACGCATTTCTATTGTGCAGCAAACCCATCCGCTCGCCCTTTAGATCACTGCAGTTTGTTGTCTGTTTTCTGCACGCTTTTCTTCCTGTTCTTTCTCCACTTTACTCAAAATACAATTGTTGTCTCCATGTATAAATAAATCAATATCAATCAAAAGTAAATCAATAAAACAAACCCGAAAGCAACACACACACACACACACACACACACACACACACACACACACACACACACACACACACACACACACACACACACACACACACACGCGCACGGCGACGCCCCCCCCTCACCTTAATCTCCTTGCGCGTCTCCCCCGGCTTGAACACCAGCGTGCCCTTGGTCAGCTCGTAGTCGGCGCCGGCGTTGGCCGAGCCGTTCTCGGTGCAGTAGTCCACCTGGAAGGCGTCCTGCCCGGCGCCGCCCTGGCACACCACCGCCAGGCTGGTGGCGCCGCAGTTCTCCGTGCACTGGTACTGGGCCCGCTCGAAGAAGACGATGGCGCACGAGGCGCCGTCGCCGTCGCCGCCGGCGCCGCCCGTGGCCTGCCGGTGGCGCACGTGCTTCCAGAGGACGTTGCCCGCGCCGATCATCAGCCGCGTGGCCTGGATGCGGCGGAAGGCGCGGCTCTTCTTCTGCTGCAGCAGCGCCGAGTAGTTGGCCATCTCGATCAGCTGCTCCAGGTCCTTGTCGGGATGCTTCTCCTTCAGCTCCTTCAGGATGCGCACGACCTGGGGAGAGGGGGGGGCGAGAGAGGGACGAGAGAGGGAGGTGGACGGGGACGAGAGAGGGACGAGAGAGGGACGAGAGAGGGAGGTGGAGAGGGACGAGAGAGGGACGAGAGAGGGACAAGAGAGGGAGGTGGAGAGGGGGGAGAGAGGGACGAGAGAGGGACGAGAGAGGGAGGTGGACGGGGACGAGAGAGGGACGAGAGAGGGAGGTGGAGAGGGGGGAGAGAGGGACGAGAGAGGGATGAGAGAGGGAGGTGGAGAGGGGGGAGAGGGAGGGAGGGAGACGGAGAGAGGGACAGAGGGAACGAAAGAGGGAGAGAGGGACGAGAGAGGGAGGTGGAGGGAGGGGAGGGAGGGAGGTAGACGGGGAGATGGAGAGAGGGTCGAGAGAGGGGGAGAGGGAGGGAGACGGGGAGACGGAGAGAGGGTCGAGAGAGGGAGGTGGAGAGGGGGGAGAGGGAGGGAGGTAGACGGGGAGACGGAGAGAGGGTCGAGAGAGGGGGAGAGGGAGGGAGACAGGGAGATGGAGAGAGGGACAGAGGGCACGAAAGAGGGAGAGAGGGACGGAGAGAGGGAGATAAAAGACATGGAGAAAGAGAGGGAGACACAGGGAGACGGAGACAGAGAAAGAGGAAGAGAAAGAGACAGACGGAGAGAGGGAGGCAGAGAGAGGAACAATTACACACAGCTGTTCAATTAAATTCAACCATGCACTGGATGATCATCTCAATATCTTGGCTAGCTCTTGGCTAGCACTATTTAACAAGCAAGAAAATCGAAACGGACAGAACAAAACAAGAAAACTGGCGTGCTCAATGAGTAATCTTGGCCATTGACACTCCTGATAATAACTTCAGGCTTGATTTCCACTGCACTAAAGTCGCGAATCACACACTGGAAAGAAGGAAAACGGTTTGAACTTGTGCCGTTGCAGTGGAAATAACCCCTGATACAAATCAGTTATTCCACGAATGGTTGAAAAGCCCCTGTTCCCCGATCCCGGTGTCTCACCTCCTCGCGGTTGGCGTCCTCCTCGCCGGCCGCCTGCACGGAGACGGACACGCTCGAGCAGTTTCCAGCGCCTGCGCTGCCGTCTGGGAACTTTCCGTCCATTACCACGTCGATGCCGTTGGGCTCGGCGTCGCCCTCCATCTGCACCACGATGCCGTGCCTCTTGTCGGCGCGGTAACGCTTGTTCATGTACTTGTAGAACAGCAGGCGGCGGTCGGCGATCCAGGCCAGGACCACGCACACGGGGAAGTAGAGCAGGGTCACCACAGCCTCCCACACCTGGGGATCAGACGGGCCACGTCAGCGGGCTGTTATAGGTGACACGTCACACCACCAGGCGTGAGCGTGATTACCCGTGATTACAAGCCGCTTTGAAAATCGGCCTCTTCTGACATCACAAGTGGCCGTGTCCAGGATAGATCAGTCCACCAGCCTACCCGGTGGACTGTAGCAAACGTCGCTCATTTATCCGTTGTACATCTTGGTGGAGATGCCTACTTGTGATGTCAGAAGAGGCCGATTTTCAAAGCGGCTTGTAACGGCTAATCTATGGAGCCAGTATCCTGTCATAATTCAAACCTGAAAAAGAAAGTTTCAAAGGCTTGTAAGTCTGTGTTTGAAAACTCAACACCTTGTAAAAAAGGTTTTGCAACACTGAAAAAAGAGATTATAGCCTGAAAAAAAATGTCAAACATCTGCAAACATGATTTTGTGTTCTATTTTATCTTCTTCATCATTTTCACCAACACATTTTCAAAGCTAAAAATTTTTCACAAACACATTTTCAAAGTTTAAAAATTTTCACCAGTGCATTTGCAGAGTTTCAAATCTGACCCTGTTCTAACAGTGTATTACTTTGTTTCCCGGTTTCGAAACCTTGTAAATGGGATTCTGCAAACAGGTGTTCATACATTGAAAAATACGTTTTGAAAGGTTGAATATTTATTTTTAAAAACTTGTAAAGGTGTAAATTTACACCATTGCAATGTATTTTTTCAGAACTTACTTTTCAGCACTGACTTTTCAGAGATTTGACCACACAGGCGCAAGCTTGTGAGTCACGTGATTATTGACAGTGTATGTCGCTGTTTCGTTTTGAAACTCCTTTAGAGTCAAAGGTCTGAAAACGTGGTTCTGAAAAAAGGAAAAAAAACACGTTCCTGGAGGGGGGACCATCTTGCTCTAAACCTATTGGTTGCTCTCTGCTGAGGTACAGTCCAATCACATGCGCCGTTGACCGGTGTTTCAGTTCAAATGGTGACCGTGTTAACTGGTGACCATCCGCCGAATGCGTCGCTTGTTGCTGTTGTTGTAGCTGTCCTTGCGAATGCCTCTTCGATTTGTTAACAATAAAATGTCAAAAACATACCCATCTCATTCGTATTTGGAGTCTAATTGGAAGAAAACGTGTCACGTAGAACCATTTTGAGCCAAAATTAATGGAAAATTAATGGGGTTTTTTTTATAATAAATATGGGATTCTGCTAGATGATAGAGGTTCCACCCATCATACTGATCCGATATAGCATATTTAACAATTATTCGCCGAAAGTGAAGTGAATAGTGGGGAATGGTGGGGCTATTGCCCACCATTGACGGAGCCTGAGGTGAATAATTGCCATCTTAGGAGGTTCACGTGTAGCATTAACTAATGTAGGATATATGACATATGATAGATTATCATTAGGGATGCACGATAACTTTTTTTTTAACCGATGCCGATAACCGATAATTGTCAGCTCCTAAAGGCCGATACCGATAACCGATAACCGATAACACACACACATATAAATATATATGATCATGACCTAAGATCATGACATTGTTGCTCAGACATCAGTAGAATCAACGGGGGGTTTAGGGGGGCGGGCTTGCAAGGGGCGGGATATGACGTAGGGTCCACGACGGCCCCTGTCACTCAGGTGTGTTTTGGTCTGACTGCAGCAACGGAGGCAGAATGGGCAGAACTCATCGCGATCATCTTAAATGTTGCTGCAGCGATGCATCATATATTCCGTTGCATCCACAACATCCGTATCGATCGATGAAAGATTGGAGTACGAGTTACAGACAAATAGAAGAAACGACGAATAAGAAAGGCGTTGCAAACGGCTGCGTTACCGGAGGAAGCGCGTCTTTTTTTGCTTCATTTCACATCTAACAAACACTAGGACAAATGTAGTTGATTTCTGTGTTTAACTAAGAAAACAGGGAGTGGAAGGCCGGGACCCTATAATATTCAGCTAACTGTTAATAATAAGTGTTACGAGAGTTAGCGCATGTGTGCGCGCGAGAATGGCAGTGTGTGTGTGGGTGTGTGAGTGGACGAGCGAGGAGAGCGAGCGGTAGCGTGTGTCAGTTTAGTGAAGTAATGAACGAGTCTGGTTGTGTCTGTGCAAACGTGTACTGTAAAGTTAGTGAAACTAAGAATAAAGTACACAGCCTTTCAATAATCGGCGGCCGCTTCAATTCCGACCTATAAGCAGACCCACTGCCGGTCAAAGGGAAGGGTGTTACCCCCGAGAGAACATCGACGTCTCCCCTGTGCTCTCGACTACGGTCTGGGAGCCGACAGCAGGAAAGGTGTAACATAATAATAAAAATAAACATTTTCTATATACGCGTGCAGCTGTGAACCTATGTATTGTAATTGATTGTATGATGTGTACTTTTAGGGTTAGCCTACGATAAGACCTTTCATTTAGCGTTAGTGGGAGCGGGGCACCGAAATTATATAGGCTATGTTATCAGGGCTATTCGTCATGATATCGGACGTAATAAGTTCTGTTATCGGCCCGATAATTATCGTGCACCCCATATTATCATGATTTGGGGTATCAGGTCCACGTTTACCGTAATATTCGACCAAAAAGGGCCGGCCAAAAGGTAACTCTGCCAAACTTTTTGTGGTCTAATTTAATATCTGAAAATGACATATTCATCATTTCCAGATGGGAAATCAAAATTGGATGCACGGGCAGACCTACCTCCACGATCCCAGGAGAGATGACTGCCAGGATGAGGTAGAGCCAGATGTAGGCGAAGATGCTCCAGAAGGCCGTGATGAAGAACACCCGTAGGTGCTTGATCTTCCGCGACTCGCCGTCCGGGATGACCACCACGCACACGCCGAGGATGACAAACATGTTGAACGCCGCGCTGCCCACGATGGTGCCCGGACCAAGCTCCCCCGCGTGGAAGTTGTGGCCGCACACCTGGGCGTGGGAAGGAGAGAGGTCATAGAGGCCATCGGAGAGACAGAGGTTTGGCTCTGTACTCACTGCTCTGATCACAAGGGAGCAATTGACTGACTATGACCTTGAAAGCCAAGGATACACAAGTAGCAGTAGACTATTAATGTTCCAATCTTCCCATCAAACAAATAAACTATCTTAAACTAGAGGGCAAAGTACACCAAGTGTAGGGGAGTTGTGACTTCAGAGATATAACTGGGCGCAGTGACCCACAAACTAACTTAAATCTTTAATTGGTGTTTTAGTAGGTGCCATGGCAACTTGTGCCAAAGCTATGAGGTCTGGTTGCAGGGTGAAAAGAATCAGTACAGTAACCAAGAACAGTAACCAAACTGACACATCAACAGAAGCGTTCTCGTTCTCATGTCAATGCCACTGGCGGGCCAAAACACAAAGTTAACGAGGGAAGAAATGGAGGGCAATGGAAACCACCAGTTCCACACGTTTCACAGGTGATGTCACAAGATGTCCAGTTACTTATTTTGGATTATCATATTCATGTCTTTTTTATAGGTCATCCACTAGAAATGAACTATCCTGCAAGAGATGAACCACAACCAACTAGTGGCTGGTGGCCTATATATGATTCCCCTGTTAGTCTTTCTTAAAGCCCACAGAATTACATCATGACTAACCTCAGAAGATCTAAATAAACCCTACGGAAACCAGTTCCCAGCTCCATTTACGCTATGCATGCAGGTATGTAGGCCAGGATGTCATCTATATAGTCAGACATCATATAGACATCGCAAAGGGCCATTATCGATGGACACAGACCAAAATGTTGCGGCACGCAGTCAGCGTCGGCCATCTTGGTTGTTTATGAAAAGGCCCTCCCACCTCCTATGTACCTATGGCTCCTATGTACAGCATTGTCATGTGTCATCGTATCAAACTACAGCCATTAGAGCCATTAAACGGTTGTGACTGTCCCAACCCAGGCCAGGGCTGCTGGAAATCGTACCAAACAACTAAAAAAACTAAAAACTAAACTTGCCTTGCCTTGACTGTTAGGGGGCAAGACACCAATGGCAGAGCAAATAAAACATGAGCCTGCAGATTTGTGGTTCCAAGGCTAATTTCTGCCAGGATCTATAAAGTAGCAGGTGCAAAATGCCGGACCGCTCCATAATAATGAAAATAATGCTAATCATATTTGATAATTGATTTGATCATCATAAGTGTCCGCTAAATGACTAAAATAGTCAGTGTTTTCTGGGTGATTGGGTGAAGGGGCTGTACCTCTATGACAGACAGTAGAATCTCAGGGGCAGAGGAACCCAGGGCCATGAGGGTGAGATTGGACACCGTCTCGTTCCAGATGCGTACTGTGGTGACTTGGGTTTCACCGTTGGGTTTAGTGATGGTCACCTCTTTCTCCTAGAAGAACAGATGTTGGCGAGTAGATCGCTTCATCATCTGACCGAAATGACCCTAGGCTGTCAGCAGCCCATAGTTTACTTTGAATGAATAACATTGTTGTACAAGCAGCATGCTACTTCAAAAGAGTAAATCGTTTCTACGATTTTCCAGCGTTAATGTTGTGAGCCGTAATAACAAATCAAGTCGTTCTTCCTTTGTTCTGTTGTTACAATGAGTGCAATAGTTAAGTGCAATAGTGGATAGAAGAAAAAATTGTTTTGCAAAGCGTTTTGCAAGGCGTTTTGCAAGGCGCTTTGCGGATTGAAATGTCATTTGAATTTTGCAACACACGGAGCGTGGCGAAGTGCATTGCAATCACGGGGGCGCTATAGCTTTTGCATTTGAATAAAGGCACTCAAAAAATGTGACAAAATGTTACGTCTATTTTTATTGTTATAACTTTTTCAAGGATTTCATTGTCACTTTGCATATTAAAATACACTTTGAATAACGTATTTTCAA
Organism: Micromesistius poutassou; assembly: GCF_964030765.1. NCBI lineage: Eukaryota > Metazoa > Chordata > Actinopteri > Gadiformes > Gadidae > Micromesistius > Micromesistius poutassou. The sequence goes on from NC_140280.1 coordinate 14,973,953, forward strand.
ATTACATTATTCAATTGCATAATGCATTGTCAATTGCATAATGCAATTACTTATTGAATTGCAAATTGCATTGCCATTTTAATTTTGCTACATATATGCTTCCATACACTGGACTCAAGTTGCTCGAAGATGATATGAGATAGCACTTAAGGAATCCCCCCCCACCTAAAAAAGAATGGGATTGACGACCCTACCTGGGAAGTGATGACCTCGATGGAGGCCATGAAGCGGTCTGCGATGATGGACACACCCAGGAACATGTAGATCAGGCAGATGAAGTACAACACCGCCCGGCCCGCCTGCTCGCCGACCGGCGGGTCCAAGGGCAGCCACACCGGCAGCAGGATGCCCGGCTTGCACACCACCTTGTCAGCACACTTCTTGGGGCCACCGGTGGTGTTGGAGGAGGGGGTGTGGGGCTGCTGCGTGCCCGATGCTCGCTCCACCACCTGGGGCCGGGAGGAGGCGCAGGGCTGGGGCAGCAGGAGCAGGCCGGAGGTCAGGAGCAGGAAGAGGAGGACGGGGTAAGGGTGGAGAGGCAGGGGCCCCATAATGTCCCCGGGTGGGGTGGTGGCCGGCGGTGGTGGTGGGGGGGAGGCGGGGCAGGGTGGAGGGGTGCCACCGGGCCGTGGAGCTAGCTCAGGCTGCTTTTTCCTGACAGATGGAATAAAAATAAGAGCTCAGTCAAATTGTGATAGTTGTTGCTTTTATCCAACTGATCCATTGAAAGAAAATGGACTGTTGCTCCTCACTCCTAGCTGCACTCCATCACTGGAAGCTCAGTGGTACCATTTCATTAGGATAATCTGTCCTGACCCTGTATCAAAATGAATGAATGAATGAAATTACATTTATATAGCTTTTCAAATCGAAATCAATTTTCAAAAGGGAAAGCTTCAAACATTCAAGGTGGAGCAATTGACTATGACCTTGAAAGCCAAGGATACACAAGTAGCAGTAGACTATTAATGTTCCAATCTTCCCATCAAACAAATAAACTATCTTAAACTAGAGGGCAAAGTACACCAAGTGTAGGGGAGTTGTGACTTCAGAGATATAACTGGGCGCAGTGACCCACAAACTAACTTAAATCTTTAAGTGGTGTTTTAGTAGGTGCCATGGCAACTTGTGCCAAAGCTATGAGGTCTGGTTGCAGGGTGAAAAGAATCAGTACAGTAACCAAGAACAGTAACCAAACTGACACATCAACTGAAGCGTTGCTTTCATTCTCGTTCTCATGTCAATGCCACTGGCGAGCCAAAACACAAAGTTAACGAGGGAAGAAATGTAGGGCAATGGAAACCACCAGTTCCACACGTTTCACAGGTGATGTCACAAGATGTCCAGTTACTTATTTTGGATTATCATATTCATGTCTTTTTTATAGGTCATCCACTAGAAATGAACTATCCTGCAAGAGATGAACCACAACCAACTAGTGGCTGGTGGCCTATATATGATTCCCCTGTTAAGTCTTTCTTAAAGCCCACAGAATTACATCATGACTAACCTCAGTAGATATAAATAAACACTATGGAAACCAATTCCCAGCTCCATTTATGCTATGCATGCAGGTATGTAAGCCAGGATGTCATCTATATAGTCACGGAGCCTGGTCTGGGTCTCTATGTCAACACAGGGAGGGAGCGTTACCTGCCAGGTTAAATTGTAGCAGGACGATAAGGGGTTTGTGAATGTGTCTGAGAAAATGTGCGTCTTCGCAGGGGTAAGCTTTCCGTCTGTCTTTAACCACCCCCCACCCCGCCCCTCCCCCTCTGTCCTACTGCACGGGTGCAGACTGCATTGTGGTGCACTGGGAGTTGTAACAGATACTAGGGTGCTGCATCTTTGATGCTGCCTGGCCGATGCCAGCTCATTATGGGGTTGTGATTCAGGAACCCAGCGCACACAGGGCTAGCGCATCGCATTTCACTTTCCAAGTCCTGCTATGGTTACCGCGACCTCAGACTGAGGGCTGCCTTACACCCGCTGGACTCTGGGGGTGGTCATTGGGGGAGGGGGGGGGGGGGGCGGTAACCAAAAATAACGTAAACAATCCCCACTCAGCCAGGAATACACACAGGTAAGAGGATGAAGGCTGGGCTGATGATTAGCCGGAAGTTGCTGATGTTTAATTTATGAATGCCATATGCGTATATATGAGACAGGGTGAGAGCTAGAGGCTTAGTATAACAAAAAGTATACTAAGCCTCTAAAGTATATATATAAAAGTATAATATTGGTGTATTTAAAGGTCAGCTTCAATAGAAAGTTATACCCAAATCAGAGATTTACATCTCAAATGATCGGTAGTTGATTGCAAAGATAAGTGCTGCATAGTCCTCTGTAATGGCTGGGGAATTTTTGCATGGTAAAATAACATGACCACATTGATTCATTGGAAGGCCGGCTCTAACAAAGCAAGCACTATACATTACTTATTCATGCCCCTGTCTAAATTTAGTAGGCTCTTTCTTTCCTCGTCATCTCATACAAGCAATTCTTAGCACTATTTATGAGACGGTCGAAGGAGTACTTATTATGGCACGCAGACAGGAGGGTGGGGGGGGGGGCAGAGAGAGAGAAAGAGAGAGAGAGAGAGAGAAAGAGAGAGAGCGGATATCTTGATCTCCTCCTTTAATGTGTTCACGGAAACGCACTCAAACACCAAATTGAGCTCCATTCTCCAATGGCTCATTTTCTACTCGCACTCACCACAATAACACAGAAACTAAAACCCTTCTCTATGCCTGGCTCCTCCAGTTATCTCCCCTCTCGCCCTAAAGGGTTAGTGTGTGTGGGGTGGTGAGGATGTTGAGAGGGGGGGAGGGTTACGCTCTCCTCCGCCCGAAGACACACTGAGCTGTGAGACAGCTCATCTCCCCTTACCTGCCTCTGGCATGGCCGCTGTCTGTCAGCATTGCCTATAAGTGATTGCCTGGTATTATCTTACACAGATAGGAACACCGGCAAACAAGGAATTAGCGCCTTTTAGCGTTTAGCTCGGCGAGGTAACATCGTGCTTGCAGTGTATCATGTACATGTATGTACATGTACATAATGTATACATGTACAAGATGCGTATGCTACATTACATGAGATGACTGTGTATTCACCTGACCTTAAGTCAAGCACTAACCGCTACGCCTCAATCGGTGCAACAGCTATGGTGCTACCATGCTATGCTACGTTGTTACTTGTTACTTATTAACCGTAATCCATGATTGCAATGCCAGATGGATGCATACATACAAAGAGCCTCAAAGTTATCTTTCTGCCAAGCCGGAATGACAACCTGTGTTTAATGGTTGTCCAATGGAACAGGATGAGGCTCTTCCTCTAAAAGCTCAACAAAAATCAATAACTTTTTGTTGGCAATATTCTTTACTGAGAGGGCTCAAGAGAGTTGTAGAACTTGTATAGCCTAAATCAATGTAAGTATACTGTAACCTAGGCAAACAATCAACTCTGTCTCGCATGAGAAACGCTGTGGCGGCACAATCTCAACTCAATCTCACGGTTCTAAACAATGTTTAAAAATCATTTACTCACACAACAACAATAAGGACTAACATTCCAATGCTCCTACGCTCCCAAAATAACAGCCGTCATTGCGATGTGCACTTTTCTGCAGATAAAAACTTTGATCATTAGTTATTATCAAAATGACAATGACTACATCTGGGCCAATAACATGCCATGATGTTAATGTTGCCATACCACCCACTATACCATCTACGAAAGTGCATACAAGACATTGCACTAAGAAGCCCTTCACATATTATGATGCACGAATAATACTTGAACCCTGGGAATAGAAGGCATGGGGTAACCTTATAAGAACAGCAGCTCCCCTTAACCGATGCTACCTTGTGTCAACGTGTCAAAAAGTCTATTTTTTTTGCTGGTATACTTTGTCAAGAAACAAGAAACGGTTTTACAAATGTGTTCAAATTGTGTGTGTGTGTGTGTGTGTGTGTGTGTGTGTGTGTGTGTGAACAAGGCTTTTCGAAAAAACGCTTGTGTTTTAGTGGGTAAACGGCATGAATGTCTGTTTTAGAAACACAAGACCTAAATAATTAATCAAAATTTGAGAAAACATTTCAGTTCAGTTAAAGGCCTATCACTTGTTTATAAACTGTACATGAACATTTCCTGTGAAACGAGACTAATTCAAACTCCAACCACCAACCACTTAAAGAATGAATGCCGCAGGGTCCAGAAACCCTCTTTTTAAACATTACCATCAACAACAACAAAACAACAACAACAACCTCTTTGCAGTACAATGATACTAGCTCAAGTTACGCACAAATCCTTGCAGTTGGATGACTCGCTGTATACAGTTCAACCAGAGAGATCCATCCTCTCAATAAGTAAAGGATGGCTTTGGCTACCTGTGCACCCGTCTGGGAGAGCAATGAAACGGACTGTAAACCAATCCATCTCTATCAGGACAACACACACACACACACCCACACACAGACAGATAGACAGATAACCAGTCAGACAGAGAGACAGATAACCAGTCAGACAGAGAGGGGTCCATTTAACCCAATTGGCTGTTGTCACTTTATGCAGAATCATTTAATTTAGTTTGTAGTTATATGCGACCCGCAAGCTCATTGGGTTTTCCTACATGCCATTCTATGCAGCCTCATTTCCTTGTCATATTTGATTTTAATTGCACAGACACACGCAAAATCAGAAGAAAGCGTAAACGTACGGTTTGCTAAACTGTGTCTGCTCTCACTATTTTCCATAGGTCGGAAAGCCTACAAATGTTTGAACAAGTTAACACAACATTTCCACAAATAAGTAAAGGCATGTGGAAAAAAATACTCCATTCCTAGAAACTTGGCTCTGGTTAATGTATTGCTTGCTATTTAACAAGCAACGGCTAAATTATTCATTTGGGAAACGAAAATACAATGACAGGACACAAGGTAAAGTAGTTATGATAACTAAAGTAACTAAAGTAGTTATGAAGTATTATTATGGTATAAAATATTCAACCTTGAATAGGCCGATGAATCTGCCTTTTTCCTGAAAGTCCTGCCTATCCTAAAGACATATGCCAACAAAGTCTCTTTTTTCCTTGGGTCACACCAGTTGAAATTCCAATGCACAAGAGACAGCAGATGTTTCTCTACATGAAAACGAACTCAAAATCCTCAGGAGCTACAGAGTTGGATAGAAATCCCACAGACGTTGTTATGACATTGTCAGAGACACCATTATATTATAACCTAACTGCGTCATCACCAAAATGCACTCTTAATTGAAAACAATACATTTGTTCCTATTTTGCAGAAGCACATTCCCATCCACGGCGCCAAGATTTGAGGAAGAGCAGCTTGACACCCTCCCTTGTTTTCCCCATGCTCATCTCCCTTCAGCGCCAACATGTTTTCACTAACCTGCTTGCCAAGAAGAAGTCAGGTCAGTTTCCTCAAAACGATCAAACAACCTCCCGGGAGTTTAAAAGAGATGTGTGCAGTACACACTCTGAGACAGGGCAAAGGGTGCGCCAGCAGAAATCACTCACGGTCTGTGTGGATTGGGCCGTGGAGGGCTGACGTCACCCGGGGGCACATGCGGCGCCTTCTGGGTCAGAATGTCATCAATCTGGACGGCAGGACCATACGGCTGGCTGGGCGCATGGGCTTGGCTTACAGTGAGACCAGGCTTGGTGCCATGCCTCGTGCGCTTGCTCCAGAATGACATGTCATCTCTGAGATCATTCATCTGATGGGAAACATTTTCCAAGGCGTTTTTTTTTTTTTTATGTATAACCCAATGAGCTTCATTTTGGGTTAAATACACCCTGACATTTTGATTTATAAATGAAGTATGCAGAATTTTAACCCTTCCATCCCTTTTTAGGTGGAAAAACATATCGACCCTCTCTTTCATTTACTCTCCAGCTTCAGAGCATGGCGAGGGGAACTTTAGAACTTTAACAAGATTACATTTTCTAGGCTGGAAATATTTTACAGCAACATTTGTGACAACATCCGTCCCTTTTTGCCATGAACGCCTCAGAGACACCAGAAATCTGAAGGTCGCCATTACGGGGGGGCCTTGAAAAGAAAGTGTGTTTGTCCCGGCTGAGCCCATATATATGCCACCTGCGGAGCCACTTGGAGCCGTCCTCTAGGTAAAGAGATTCTCTGGGCCGAAGGTCACACCCACCCTCCAGGGTTCTGTGTCCACTAAAACCTAACACTGCCCTGTCCTCAGACTCGGCCACACGTGGCCCAGAGAGTCACTTACCTCAAGAGCGCATGGTGAGAGAGACAAAGACAGAGGGAGAGGGAGAGAGAGAAAGAAAGAGAGAGAGAGAGACATTGCGTTGTTGCATGGGGGCACCATGCAGTGAGGCAGAGAGGACACTAGACAAGCCTCCCTGACAGCCCAGTAGACGGAGCTAGTGGTTCTGGTTTCCATTACCTGTGTCACCCGGCCTGCTCAGCGGCAGCCCTGTCACCTTAGAAGGACCAGTGTTGTCAGATCAGCGTGGGGCAGTGACCACACCGGCAGGTTATGTAATATACACAACACACAGCCATCAAAATGAGAACACTGCTGAACGCAGCACCCAAAGAAAGTAGCATCTTGCAGGCCCTCCTAATTGGTAAGCTTCACGCGGCTAACCGCTAACCACGTGTGCAATACTGAAGGTAGCAGAAGAAGAGCCACATGGAAAATCGATCATGCCTCTTTTTAGATTGAAGAAAAGTCACTTCTTCCACTGAAACACAGAACCCCTCCTCTTTATGGTTGTATGTTTATCTTAGTATGGGACATCTCCACTAATATCTCCACTACTCCCTCACTGTCTCCACTATGAACCTGTATGTCCAGATATAACACTAGTGTTACATGAATGAGAAAAGTCCAAGAAAAAAAACAATGATGAAAGTTTGAATTACCATATTTACCGTTAAAACATGTTTCTTTACGCCAATGATAATGATAAATGATTATCGCTTTTAGTTGCTCACCATGCCAGTTCGAATCCACAACAACAACTTTGTCAGAGCAACAGAAATGTTAACAAAAAGTGCAGAGGCAGCCAGCGGGGCTGATCGGACAAAGCCAGAGAGCCGGGGTGAATGAAAACAAAAACGACATAACCCACCCTTCCCTTCACACACCCACATACACACACACACACACACACACACACACACACACACACACACACACACACACACACACACACAAACGCACATTCTCTCTCCCATGCCAACACACACAAGCACATACACTCTCTCTCATGGCAACACAGACACACACACACACACACAGTCAGTGAATCAATATTTTGAATGAAAACACATAAACAATTAGGATGACATCCAATTTCATCCAAACATGTTTTCATGGAGGCCATTCTGTAAAACCTCAACACACAGCATCACTTCTGGATCCACTTAAGGTATCTTTCCGCAGGTCACATGAGACCCATTATGCAGTGAGAGCTCTGTATCGACAATTATTCTATTATTTCATTTGACTTTTAATAATATATGTGCTTTCAATTTAACCAAAAATGCACAAAACGTTTTGGGACAAGCCCTGGCACTGAGGTCATACAATTGTAAGACCTCAATAAAAAAGAATCAACAGGTTCCAGCCAGACTCCTACGCCATGTGTCAGATAACAAATCTGTACTTTATACACCATTAGCCATGTCCAACTCAATTCAACTATCTTCCTAGCCTGCCGAGTGAGAGGCAATACCATTAACCCCCCTGCAAGGAGACACGGAGACCCCTCCACCTGTAGACCCTGACCCCCCCAGACCCCACAGTGAGCAGGGGTCTGATCCACTCTATGGGCCCGGGCGCTAAGTGGTGATGGATCCCCCACCTGGGCTACGCGGCTGCCAGGGAACGGTGGGGGAGGTGTAACATAGCTCTTCCTCTCGCCTTTTGTCCGGTGGCACCTACGATGATGCACGTGTCAATGCCTACATACAATACCCTAGCGTTGGTTTACTGCTGCTGACACGGACGCCGCGGAGTTGCCTTTCAGTCTAAGTGGCAGGAAGCGTTAGCGCTAGCTTACTTGGATTTGGCCGCTGAATCGCGGCACATATTGTCTTCCCCTCCACAGTCAATGCAGATAGCCTAAATAAATAACTGTTCCTAGGCAACGAGGAAAACAGACTGGATTCATGTGTAATAACTCAATTTGTGTGGGAAAACTAGAGGTGGGTTTGTATGGTTTATCTGTTCTTTGCCGATAGTCAAAGTGTGTGATAAGAAAAACACATTTCCAAATGCTCAGCTACCAGAGACGACACTCTGGACAGCCTCAGGGAAACTTGGGTGTGGGAGTGTGGAAACAATTAGTCGATTCATTGATTATAAGATTAAAGAAAATACATTGTTTTCCTAATTTTGCTCATCAAATTGTCACGTAAAAATCCCACAACATTTGCTTCTTAAAGCTTTACATATTCATATGTTTGGATGCTCTGCTTCAGATCGTTTGGAAACAGATGCAGGTCAGACCAGGACACACTCCGCTTCACTTCAATCACTTCGGCCCTGGTGATGGGGTTTACTATTTACAGATGAAATAAATAGGAATCAAAAGAAAGAACAATTGGTTTGGTAGATTAGTCCAAAAGCAAAAAACGGGAAAAGGCCTGACTGTTATTTGCAGCGGAGAGTCATACATAATGCGTTATAATCTAGCATTATAATCATACATATATGAGTGATGTTTGTTTGTTTACTGAAGATTGTGGACCGGAATACAAATGTAATGTAATGTTTATCAATGCTTAAATTAATCATTAAATGAATCAATGATTATAAATAGCTGGAATTAAACAATACATAGACCTACTACAAAAAGTATTATGAATTATGATGCCTATAGCAGGCGTTATACACAGAGGTAGAACAAATAATCTGAGTTTTTTTCCTTTTATTTACTCTTCACTGTAAAGATGCTGTTGGATATACGTTCCAATGTCTGCAAAAAAACCTATTTAGTAAATATGCGACATATACAGTACATCTGAAAAGGTCCACTGAAAAATTTTCAAGTTGAACTTAAGAAATACATACGATAGAAATATTTATATGGAAAAACGATATGGGAAAACTACCACTCAATTGAAGAGTGTGCAATTGCATCCACGTAAGGCGACACTGTTTTTGCAAGACAACTTGGAGGACTTTATAGACTTAAATTCTTCATCAAGGAAAACAGAAAGGAACAGGCTTTAGAAGAAACATTTGAATTAGGCTATTCAAATGGTTTTTTTTTACAGCGGCCCACCAGAGGATAAAGTACCGGTCTGTGCGGTGCGTTTGCAAGTCCTTTACATCTCTTCTTTCGTCCTACTTCCATGGTATCACTGACCCCCGTGTTTACATTATTCTAGGCCCTACAGCCACGGTGTCAACCCCTTTGTGAGGGAAAAGAGTAAACGCATAATTTAGCGCATTCTCCGGTCATTACAATGAACCTCGCACTCTACTTGACACCACATTTAGAAGTTGGCCTGTGGATAGCATCCGTACTATACAATTTAAAAACGACACAGATCATATTTATCATATTTTGTTTCAATTAATTTGTTGGAATTGTATAATAGCGGTAAACCATAACATACATGTTACAAAAACCTTTTCAATAACTACTAACTTCTTACTGACCAACTAACTAACTTGAATCTTACCTTTTCGCCTAGGGCACAATGTGTCGGAGAGCGGGCATTGCTTCAGAAATACTCGGAAAACACTGTAGTAAACTGTCCTAGTCTTTACACACAGGCGGACTCACGGATGAACTTTCCCGTTAACTCACACTTCCAAAACAACAATGAAGATGCTGCTCCTCATACCCATGTGGCTGGTCATACACACCAGGCATGCGCATGCGCATCTGCTCGCTAAACCTTTGATTGGTGCAAACCGCTATGGAGCAGTAGGCTTGTAATAAAGTAAATGCGGTTCTAGTAGCTTTAATTAACGAAAAAAGCTGTTACTTTAACGATGTTTGTTAGTTGCAATGTCTCAAATAATTATATTGGTATTGTATTGTTATTGGTAGCCTATTAATAAAATGGATCAAACATCAACAAACAACCATCCTCATTATCATGATAAAAATGTGTTTAATAGATTAAACAGTGGCCTAGCCACATTTGAATATCGTTATCTCCAAAATCCATAAAAGGCCATTTCTTCAGATAATACATTTATGTATGTAGACTACTTTAATAACTACAAATGAAGAAAATCATACATCCACCGACTTGAAATATCCAGCGATATTTTCTGAGTTATGGACTGATCATTTGGATTTGGTCGGTTTGACAATGACTGAGCTGTCGGTGACAAGAGTAGGGAATAAGTCAAACATGAACTTGTTCTTCACTTGATGGCTGAAGAGGACGTACCTCACCCCAGGACCATAGCCTGTGAACACGTGCGACACCTACAGGCAGACAAAGATATTTATGAATAACATGGCTGGTTATTTTGAGCATCAATGAATATGAAATCCAAACTGGGAGGATTTTAGTCTGATTGAGTCAAACACATTTAATACAGGGGCGCCCAAAGTATTATGTTCTATGGCCCAAAACGACACCTTACCAGTGAGCTGCAGGACTAAATATAATTGAAAATAATTAAAATGACAATAATAACTTGATCAAAACAACTCTAACCTGTTACCAAATCATTATACATTGGGTAAACTAAAGATGTGTATTATACCAAAGAAAATACCAGATTATCCAGATACAGGCCTTCATTGAATGGGGCCTTGGGATTGGATGTATGGTGTGGTGTCAGCCCAACAAACCTCTTTCCAGGTGTGTGAATAGTAGCTGAGGTCCTCAGTAGGCTGGACAGAGTACTCTGAGATGACCGTCTGGCCGTCGGCGGCCAGTAACTTGACATGCAGCTGGTAGATGTTCTTATGCACCTGGCTCTCCTCATACCTGCTCACCCCAGCACACAACAGGGGGAGCGGGTTCAGGCCCTCTGTTCCAGACAGCCCCTCACATAGAACACAGGGTTTCCCACAGCACTGGGCCTGCTGCCTTAACAACGTTGCCCAAAAAGTTTTTTTATTTGACATTTTAAATATTATACAAAAGTATAAAACAATCTAAACTTCATTCGCTGTCTGCGGATAGATCAGGGCAACAGTCTGACAGCCTGCATGAGGGAAAAAAGGGTAATTTATAATGAATGATCGATAAATCCTTTACGATGAATGAGTCCATTATGATGAAATTATTATTATGAGGTGGAGAATGGAAAGCTATTCAGTTGAAAAATTGTTTCAGTCATACATCATTCATTGAATTACCATACGCTTAAATGTTATATAAGCTATTAAAAATATATATTCAATTTAGTGGGTGCTCTTATCCAAAGCCTCTTATCTTATTTCTCTCACCCTGGCCCCCATTGAAATCAAATCCTAACCTGTACCAGTCGTATAGACACGACCACAACTCAATGCAAAAATACAAAACACAGAAACGCAGAAAATAAATTCAGTTTAGTGTTCAATTCTATTCATTCATGTGAATGTCAACCCACCAGTCTTGTATCGCAATGTCTGGCTGACATTTATCCAGCAACTCATCCCACAATCCTTCTGCCTTCAGGTCCACCCGCTGCTCCAGAGTGAACCAGCTGTGCACCGAGAGACGCCACATTAACACACACACACAGGTGGGTGCAGGGGTGCACATTATGTGTGACAGGTGGGTTGGGACCGACGGCTGGTGTTGGTCAGCAGTGACTGACCAATATTACTGATTGTGCTTCTGTCGTAACCTGCACTTTTGTCCCAAAGCCCAAACCGCACATTTGACTACAGATCGCAACCTCTGTGAACATAGCTTTCATTTTGTATTTATTGCATACATTTATATATATTTTATTATTGTTATGATTCCTTGTGATTTTACTGTTTGTAAATGTGTTTTAATCACATGCTTGGTAAACCAGCAGCAATCTTCTTTTGATGTATATTCTGGAATAAAAAGGAAGTGTAACACTGGTGAAAGAGCGGGGACCAAATATTTCTAAATTGTCCTCCACCCTAAATTGCGTCAATGGGTGGGTGAACTGTTTCTAGAGACGTTGCTGTAGATTGGGCTCGGCCATGCTGGTTGTAATCAGACATCATGTTTTATTACTGTTATAACAGGGTGTGTGAGGTTTGAACTAAGCAGCATAGTACTGTAGATAAAGTATTACTAATTAACATACAGTAAAGTACTACTGTACCTGTACTGGGAAGAATCATACACAGCCACGCCTTTGGGTATTCCACTTGCATCGTAGGGGAGAACTTCTACTCTGGTAGTCCAGTCAGTGTAGTTACCTAGATGTAGAGAAAAACAAGAAGTAAATAATACATGCAAGAGATTTGATACATTGCTTAAAACTTCTTCATTCTTTCCACCGAGAAACTGCCCTCTCCTCTTCTCTCTCTCTTTATGCTCTTGCACCACAATGCTCAGGTTTTAACGGATTATTTCATAATATACACATATATATATATATATATATATATACTTTTGTTTGACTTTTTTGTGTAAGATCACTCCTGTGACTTGTATATAGAGCATGTATGTAGCATGCAAAATTAATGAGACTAAATGGGATAATGGGAAATTCTCTGTCTCTCTCTCACCTTCGGCTTTGAAACGGGGCGGTCCCTGTGGGGCGACATCGCTGAGCTCTGCTTCTGGAGGAGGGGTGTTGTGAGTCAAACCTGTGGAGGAATTCAAAGGCACAAAGACATGATACACCTGCATAGTGGGTGTGGTGGCCCATGTGTGGACTGTGTGGACTGTGCAGTAATCCCACTGTGACTATCACAATGATCATTGGTATGTTTTAGTGAGAGGGCACATGATTATGTAGCTGTCACACATTATTAAAAGAGTATTTGTTTTATTTTTGTGCAATTCTATTCATTTAATTAATTAATATGACGCTATACCTCACGTACGAGATTAAGTGTTTTAAATATATACATTTCTATTAAAATAAATTAAATACATTTTAAAATTATGTCACGTGTTACTCTATTCCGCAGAAAGACGGAGGAATTAACGCTGTACTTGAATGAATGTTGTAGCCTAATTTATGACGAAACAATTTGCCAGATAGACAGTAGGCTATAGGCCTAATTCAAACTAAAATATTAGACTGAGAATAACATTTTCCAAAGTGTTAGTCAAGCAGTTATTCAAGCACGAAAATGGTTTTGAGCTGACAAATTAACTGCACACTGGTGAATAGAACAGGGGAAGTCTGCCGGTTAAAATCAAAACAAGAACGTGTGAGCCATCAGTGACGTAGTACCGTAAGGCGTCGGATTCTTCAGCAAATTCCGTCCGAGCGGCTTGGATTCGTAGACCTGCTTCCAATCTACGCAGTCGGGCATCGACATGCCTTGGAGATCCCACTCATTTTGGCATTTCTGGTTCCAGTCGAGGGCAGCCATGGTGTGTAAGGTTGTAGGGTTACATCCACAATGAGAAACCAGGAAGTCTATGCGGATATTTATTATAGGCTAGCAGTTGCGCTAACTTTACGCTTAAAATGCCCGGGCCCCACCCTGATGTTGCAATAAAATTACACGTTTTCTCGGTGACGCATTATGGCGTATGGTTAAACTTTAACTAAACCCAATCGTATCCGCCTATAGAACTTCCCTAAATACATATAAAGGCATGAACCCTTTGACACTGATAAATGGCTATAAACGTTGCCAATGTAAACACGGTTACTCGGGTTTAGGGTACATTTTCATTATGGACCTCTGGCTCCACCTAGTGGATGAACATATCAACCGGTGGGATATGAATGGGATAGGCCTAATAATAATAATAATAATAATAATAATAAGTTAGCTTGAAAGGATGCATGCCGAGCCAGCAGTCATTAAGAAGGCCTACAAGCATTTTTGAAAGGCATACATTTGCTTACGGCGAAAAAAGATACAAAACTATAGGTTCATATTTGTAACTACAAGCCTGGATGCCCGGAGCGATTTGTGTAACATGCTGTTACACATTATTACGCTACAAACGACATAGGTGATGACATAAAACGGCCTATAAGTCATTGCAACATGCAGAGTGTTGCTCAATGGGCTCTTGCTCACCTCCTACAGTTATGAGTAATTCCCTGACAGGGGCTGATCATAAAAGAAAACACACACACAATATCACTGTTAAAGGGTGAGCATTGTATGTCAACGAAATTGCACGTTTTCTGCTTGGGATTAAAGGTCATGAATTAATTGTGAACACTGGTAAAACCAAAGATAAAACAATATAAGCGTTAGCGTTGTAAGCGCCTATAGATGGAGTTAGAAGTAGTAAGTTGCCTATAATGTTGGTTAACAGACGTCAGACGTGTCCAGCCATTCGAGTGTAATAATGAAAAAAAAAAAATGAATGAGTGAATGAGAAACTGAGTTAGTCTGTGTCGAGTCATTAACGTGGAACCTGTCCACCATAGCAATTCACTATAGAATGATGAAGGAGTTATTATATTATATTATTAACAAAGTGTTAATAAAGTGTCATTTTCGTCAGCACAATGTCTCTAGTCTAGTGGTATCTCGAAGTGACTTTGGATAAAAGTGAAAATTGGAGCGATATATATATATATGATATTATGCTTGTGTAGCATTGTCCAGGAGAAGAGAGATGCTTCTCTAACCGCTGCAGGACCCACCAGACCTACAGTGTTGCCACGCAGACCCTCCTGACGTCCTTCCCCCCACCCTCATCTGTTCCTCGGAACAACTCCGCCGCAGGTTCGCCAACGGTGACAGATTAGGCACTTTGAACGGCCTTGTGTTTGACGGGTGCTATTTAAATACACTTGCCTTGTCCTATGACACTGTCCCCTGCTCTTGAGTCAGAGACTGGAAAACAAAGAGCAGAACGTTATTTTCAGCTACATTCTCAGTGTAGTTGAAGTCTGTGGAACCTGTTTGGCGCTAACTGGCTACAACATTAAACATTTCTGTTGTAAATAGTGTGGAAATATATAAGACTATTTGTACTACACTCTATTTGGACTGACTGCGGGATTCAGAGCCGTTGAAAATCAGATGGTGTTTCATTGATTGGTTGAACTATACTAAATTAGTGCATTTATCCCATTGGCCCTTCTCCACATCGTTTCCATATGATTTATTTGGTGATTTTGTGGTACATTTTGTACACATGTTTGTACTGTGATTGATCGTTGATTGGCTCGTTTAGTGATGGCTTTCATGGCAGTTCACAAGCCATGTTTGGCTTGTGTTTTCACAACCTTTACACTGACTGTCACAAAGGGGCGAGACAATGTAGGTAGTGGTGGTTGTAAAATAGCTTAGTAAATAAATATCCCCACCATGTGGATGACCATGCCACACACTCTTTTTTTGTGTGTGTCAACAGTGAAGTCAACTTGCTTTTTGTGTATTTATGTCATAATTTTCAAATAACTGCGTAATTTAACACTTTTTGTGACCATTTGCGTAGAATGAACAGGGTGCAACCTTGGTTTGGACTCAACTTTGAGTTAAGGTTAGATCAAATTGGTTAATGTTATTTTTTGGTGATGCTGGAAGCATTATTATCTAGCTGTTGATATACCATATATATTCCGCATGGAAAAACGATGTATCATATGGAAAAACGACCACTCAATTGAAGAGTGTGCAATTGCATCCACGTAAGGCGACACTGTTTTTGCAAGACAATTGGAGGACTTTATAGACTTAAATTCTCCATCAAGGAAATCAGAAAGGAACAGGCTTTAGAAGAAACATTTGATTTAGGCTATTCAAATGTTTTTTTTTTACAGCGGCCCACCAGAGGATAAAGTACCAGTCTGTGCGGTGCGTTTGCAAGTCCTTTACATCTCTTCTTTCGTCCTACTTCCATGGTATCACTGACCCCCGTGTTTACCTTATTCTAAGCCCTACATCTACGGTGTCAACCAGGGACGTGCACAGGGACGTTGCTTAGGTATGCCCTCCTCGACAACACCCCCCCCCCCCCCCCCCCCCTGTAGGCCTGTGGATAGCATCCGTATTATACAATTTAAAAACGACACAGATCATATTTATCATATTTTGTTTCAATTAATTTGTCGGAATTGTGTAAACCATAACATACATGTTACAAAAACCTTTTCAATAACTACTAACTTCTTACTGACCAACTAACTAACTTGAATCTTACATTTTCGCCTAGGGCACAAGAGAGTGGGCATTGCTTCAGAAATACTCGGAAAACACTGTAGTAAACTGTCCGAGTCTTTACACACAGGCGGACTCACGGATGAACTTTCCCGTTAACTCACACTTCCAAAACAACAATGAAGATGCTGCTCCTCATACCCATGTGGCTGGTCATACACACCAGTGCTACAGCGCATGCGCATCTGCTCGCTAAACCTTTGATTGGTGCAAACCGCTATGGAGCAGTAGGCTTGTAATAAAGTAAATGCGGTTCTAGTAGCTTTAATTAAAGAAAAAAGCTGTTACTTTAACGATGTCTATGTTAGTTGCAATGTCTCAAATAATTATATTGGTATTGTATTGTTATTGGTAGCCTATTAATAAAATGGATCAAACATCAACAAACAACCATCCTCAGTCATTATCATGATAAAAAATGTGTTTAATGGTTTTAACAGTGACCTATCCACATTTGAATATTGTTATCTCCAAAATCAATAAAAGGCCATTTAATTCACCGACTTGAAATATCCAGCGATATTTTCTTTCTCCATATGAGTTATGGACTGATTATTTGGATTTGGTCGGTTTGACAATGACTGAGCTGTCGGTGACAAGAGTAGGGAATAACTCAAGCTGGAACTTGTTCTTCACTCGATGGCTGAAGAGGACGTACCTCACCCCAGGACCATAGCCTGTAAACACGTGCGACACCTACAGGCAGACAAAGATATTTATGAATAACATGGCTGGTTATTTTGAGCATCAATGAATATGAAATCCAAGCTGGGAGGATTTTAGTCTGATTGAGTCAAACACATTTAATACAGGGGCGCCCAAAGTATTATGTTCTATGGCCCAAAACGACACCTTACCAGTGAGCTGCAGGACTAAATATAATTGAAAATAATTAAAATGACAATAATAACTTGATGAAACAAGTCTAACCTGTTACCAAATCATTATACATTGGGTAAACTAAAGATGTGTATTATACCAAAGAAAAGACCAGATTATCCAGATACAGGCCTTCATTGAATGGGGCCTTGGGATTGGATGTATGGTGTGGTGTCAGCCCAACAAACCTCTTTCCAGGTGTGTGAATAGTAGCTGAGGTCCTCAGTAGGCTGGACAGAGTGCTCTGAGATGACCGTCTGGCCGTCGGCGGCCAGTAACTTGACATGCAGCTGGTAGATGTTCTTATGCACCTGGCTCTCCTCATACCTGCTCACCCCAGCACACAACAGGGGGAGCAGGTTCAGGCCCTCTGTTCCAGACAGCCCCTCACATAGAACACAGGGTTTCCCACAGCACTGGGCCTGCTGCCCTAACAACGTTGCCCAAAAAGTTTTTTTATTTTACATTTTAAATATTATACAAAAGTATAAAACAATCTAAACTTCATTCACTGTCTGCGGATAGATCAGGGCAACAGTCTGACAGCCGGTATGAGGGAAAAAAGGGTAATTTATAATTTATAATGAATGATCGATAAATCCTTTACGATGAATGAGTCCATTATGATGAAATTATTATTATGAGGTGGAGACATTGTTTATAATGGAAAGCTATTCAGTTGAAAATTTGTTTCAGTCATACATCATTCATTGAATTACCATATGCTTAAATGTTATATAAGCTATTAAAAATATATATTCAATTTAGTGGATGCTCTTATCCAAAGCCTCTTATCCTATTTCTCTCACCCTGGCCCCCATTGAAATCAAATCCTAACCTGTACCAGTCGTATAGAGACGACCACAAAAATACAAAACACATGCAGAAAATAAATTCAGTTTAGTGTTCAATTCTATTCATTCATGTGAATGTCAACCCACCAGTCTTGTATCGCAATGTCTGGCTGACATTTATCCAGCAACTCATCCCACAATCCTTCTGCCTTCAGGTCCACCTGCTGCTCCAGAGTGAACCATCTGTGCACCGAGAGACACCACATTAACACACACACACAGGTGGGTGCAGGGGTGCACATTATGTGTGACAGGTGGGTTGGGACAGACGGCTGGTGTTGGTCAGCAGTGACTGACCAATATTACTGATTGTGCTTCTGTCGTAACCTGCACTTTTGTCCCAAAGCCCAAACCGCACATTTGACTACAGATTGCAACCTCCGTGAACATAGCTTTCATTTTGTATGTATTGCATACATTTATATATATTTTATTATTGTTATGATTCCTTGTGATTTTACTGTTTGTAAATGTGTTTTAATCACATGCTTGGTATACCAGCAGCAATCTTCTTTTGATGTATATTCTGGAATAAAAAGGAAGTGTAACACTGGTGAAAGAGCGGGGACCAAATATTTCTAAATTGTCCTCCACCCTAAATTGCGTCAATGGGTGGGTGAACTGTTTCTAGAGACGTTGCTGTAGATTGGGCTTGGCCATGCTGGTTGTAATCAGACATCATGTTTTATTACTAACAGGGTGTGTGTGAGGTTTGAACTAAGCAGCACAGTACTGTAGGTAAAGTATTATTACTAATTAACATACAGTAAAGTACTACTGTACCTGTACTGGGTAAAATCACATATAGCCACGCCTTTGGGTATTCCACTTGCATCGTAGGGGATAACTTCTTCTCTGGTAGTCCAGTCAGTGTAGTTACCTAGATGTAGAGAAAAACAAGAAGTAAATAATACATGCAAGAGATTTGATACATTGCTTCAAACTTTCAATCTGCAAACTGTCCTCTCCTCTTCTCTCTCTCTTTATGCTCTTGCACCACAATGCTGAGGTTTTAATGGATTATTTCATAATATACACACACATATATATATATATGTATACTTTTGTTTGATTTGTTTTTTTGTGTAAGATCACTCCTGTGACTTGTATATAGAGCATGCAAAATAAATGAGACTAAATGGGATAATGGGAAATTCTCTGTCTCTCTCTCACCTTCGGCTTTGAAACGGGGAGGTCCCTGTGGGGCGAGTCCACTGCACATTGGTTCTGGAGGAGGGGTGTTGTGAGTCAAACCTGTGGAGGAATTCAAAGACACAAAGACATGATACACCTGCATAGTGGGTGTGGTGGCCCATGTGTGGACTGTGCAGTAATCCCACTGTGACTATCACAATGATCATTGGTATGTTTTAGTGAGAGGGCACATGATTATGTAGCTGTCACACATTATTAAAAGAGTATTTGTTTAATTTTTGTGCAATTCTATTCATTTAATTAATTAATATGATGCATCATGTACGATATGTTTTTAAAATAAATACATTTCTATGAAAATAAATTAAATACATTTTAAGATTATGTCACATGTTACTCTATTCCGCAGAAAGACGGAGGAATTAACGCCATAGACCTACTTGAATGAATGTTGAATGTAATTTATGACGAAGCTATTTGCCAGATAGACAGTAGGCTATAATACAAACTAAAATATTAGATTGAGAATAACATTTTCGAAAGTGTTAGTCAAGCAGTTATCCAAGCACGAAAATGGTTTTGAGCTGACAAATTAACTGCACACTGGTGAATAGAACAGGGGAAGTCTGCCGGTTAAAATCAAAACAAGAACGTGTGAGCCATCAGTGACGTAATACCGTAAGGCGTCGGATTCTTCAGCAAATTCCGTCCGAGCGGCTTGGATTCGTAGACCTGCTTCCAATCTACGCAGTCGGGCATCGACATGCCTTGGAGATCCCACTCACTTTGGCATTTCTGGTTCCAGTCGAGGGCAGCCATGGTGTGTAAGGTTGTAGGGTTACATCCACAATGAGAAACCAGGACGTCTATGCGGACATTTATTATAGCAGTTGCGCTAACGTTACGATTAATTTAATCGGTTGCGCTAACAACTGTTAGCGCAACCGTTAGCGCAACTGCCGAGAAAACGTTTAATTTTATTGCAACACCAGGTTTTTCATCAGTTTAATCATTAATGTAATTTTATTGCAACACCAGGTTTTTCATCATTAAACTGATGAAAAACCTGGTGTTGCAATAAAATTACACGTTTTCTCGGTGACGCATTATGGCGTATGGTTAAACTTTAACTAAACCCAATCGTATCCGCCTATAGAACTTCCCTATATGTAAATACATATAAAGGCATGAAGCCTAACTTTGACACTGATAAATGGCTATAAACTGATAAATGCCAATGTAAACACGGTTACTCGGGTTTAGGTTTACATTTTCAGTATGGACCTCTGGCTCCACCTAGTGGATGAACATATCAACCGGTGGGATATGAATGGGATAGACCTAATTATACCCAAGAAACACAACACAAGTC
Source organism: Micromesistius poutassou (assembly GCF_964030765.1). Lineage (NCBI taxonomy): Eukaryota > Metazoa > Chordata > Actinopteri > Gadiformes > Gadidae > Micromesistius > Micromesistius poutassou. The sequence goes on from NC_140280.1 coordinate 14,994,489, forward strand.
CAGCAGACGTCGAGTCACAACATGACTTCATTTTGACAGGAAAACATAATCTTAGAGAAATGGTGATTTCAAGGAAACCTTACTTCAGAGTGGTGTAACCGCTCCCAGCAAACATGCATTCAACAAGTCTAATATACGCCGGGTCACAACCTGACTTTATTTCGACCATTTGCAGACATCAAAACATAATAATAATAATAATAATAATATGAAGTTAGCTTGTAAGGCTGCATGCAAGACCGAGCCAGCAGTCATTAAGAAGGCCTACAAGCATTTTTGAAAGGCACACATTTGCTTAAGGCGAAAAAATATATGAAACGATAGGTTCATATTTGTAAATCCACAAGCCTGGATGCCCGGAGCGATTTGTGTATCATGCTGTTACACATTATTACGCTACAAACGACACCGGTGATGACATAAAACAGCCTATAAGTCACTGCAACATGCAGAGTGTTGCTCAATGGGCTCTTGCTCACCTCCTACAGTTATGAGTAATTCCCTGACGGGCTGATCATAAAAGAAAACACACACACAATATCACTGTTGTCATTGTTGTCAGCACAATGTCTCTAGTCTAGTGGTACCTCGAAGTGACTTTGGATAAAAGTCTGCAATATTATGAAAACTGGAGCGATATATATATATATATGATATTATGCTTGTGTAGCATTGTCCAGGAAAAGAGAGATGCTTCTCTAACCGCTGCAGGACCCACCAGACCTACAGTGTTGCCACGCAGACCCTCCTGACGTCCTTCCCCCCACCCTCATCTGTTCTGCGGAACAACTCCGCCGCAGGTTCGCCAACGTTGACAGGTGACAGATTAGGCACTTTGAACGGCCTTGTGTTTGACGGGTGCTATTTAAATACACTTGCCTTGTCCGATGACACTGTCCCCTGCTCTTGAGTCAGAGACTGGAAAACAAAGCGCAGAACGTTATTTTCAGCTACATTCTCAGTGTAGTTGAAGTCTGTGGAACCTGTTTGGCGCTAACTGGCTACAACATTAAATATTTCTGTTGTAAATAGTGTGGAAATAAACCAAATCATAGCCTTTGATATAGATTGAGTATAAGACTATTTGTACTACACTATTTGGACTGACTGCAGGATCCAGAGCCATTGCTAAGCTTTTGGGGGCCCTACGTGCAAATTGTTGGGGGGGGGGGGGGTGGTGAACAACTGAACTGCAGTTTGATATTTTCTTGTGTGAAACGTTTAGATAGCTCCTCTGGTTCTCCATCTGTGGACATTCAGCCAGAGCCAGAGAAGATCTCAGTGGAGCACAATATGGACCCCATTATGTCCACTGGTCAGGGCGCTGACCAGATCAGAGAGGTCGCTGATGAGGTCTCCAATATCCTTCAGAGAATGGTGAGTGAGTGCCTGATATGATGACCATTTGTTCCACAACAGCAATAATACAGTTTGATAATCTCTTTTTTTTCATTCCATTGAGAAAAAAGAGAAATAATTTGAAAATCAGATGGTGTTTCATTGATTGGTTGAACTATACTAAAATAGTGCATTTATCCCATTGGCCCTTCTCCACATCGTTTCCATATGATTTATTTGGTGACTGTGTGGTACATTTTGTACACATGTATGTACTGTGTTTGTACAGGAGGTCAAAGTGCTATGGGGCTCAGACTCTTGTGTCCTCTTCGGTTTGGTCACACTGGTGACCGGCTTCGCTGTTATGTACCTTTACCAGCACCTCCATCTGGACCCCCACCAGCACTGACACAAAATCAAATAAACCTTTCTCTTGATTGGCTCGTTTAGTGATGGCTTTCATGGCAGTTCACAAGCCATGTTTGGCTTGTGTTTTCACTACCTTTACACTGACTGTCACAAAGGGGCGAGCCAATGTAGGTAGTGGTGGTTGTAAAAGAGCTTAGTAAATAAATAGCCCCACCATGTGGATGCCCATGCCACACACTCTTTTTTTGTGTGTGTCAACAGTGAAGTCAACTTGTTGTGTATTTATGTCATCATTTTCAAATAACTGTGTAATTTAACGCTTTTTGTGATCATTTGCGTAGAATGAACACGGTGCAACTTGGGTTTGGACTTAACTTTGAGTTAAGGTTAGATCAAATTGGTTAGTGTTATTTCTTGGTTATGCTGGAAGCATTATTATCTAGCTGTTGATATACCATATATATTCTGCACATATAAATATATATAAATATATATATAAATCAGTGAGTGAGAGAAATAGAGTGCTAGAGGGAGGAGAGGGTCGGCGGCACGTCTGCCATGGAGTTAAGGAGGGTAATTTATGGGTCAGCTGCTGGGTTGGTGGAGAACACCCCTGACCATATAAGGCCTGGAGTTCTGGGAGGAAGCCAGGGAAACAGAGGGCAGCAGAGTCTGTTTGCACAAGCCGTGCTCCTATCAGGATACATTCATGACCACCTGCACAGAACCCTGCATCCTGGATTCTGGAAGACCCGTATTAAAAGACAATGCAAAAAAAACATAACCCTTTATAAACACACAAAGTATAAATACATATTAAAAAAAACTGCAACAGCACTAGTCTCAGGAGGTATCGGTTTGACGTCCTCGCGAGTGCACTGTTTATACAGAGGGCCGTGCCAGGCTAGCTAACAGACAGAATACTGAAAACGCAACATCCACATCATTAGTCATTTTAGCGTTTAGCAGCATGACACATGCTCCCTGTGCAAACACCTATTGCCTACATGTATTGTTTAACTGTCAGAGTCAGTTTAATCTCTTTCAGAGATGGACATGGCTTTTGTTAATTCCAATATAAATACTTTGTAAGGTACATTTGTGTACAGTATTAACAGCTGTAACCCTTTTTTAAAAGCTGTAGGTAGAATACATGGAGTGCATGTTTAGTGTGCATGCGTTCTGAAGGTAAATGCTCTGGCTGGTTTCCAATGGTTCCCCCTCCCCCCCCCCCCCTCCTGTTAAGGTAAAAATAACCACTGAAATTGTTCCACTGACGTGTGTGTGTGTGTGTGGGAAGGGGTGGGGGGGGGTGGTGTGTGTGGCATTAAGGAAATGCAGGGAGATCATTCTTTCTAATTCTTCTATGACTACTAATAAAACAAACTTTGAAAACAACTTAGCTTAAAGCAGCAAAGAGTGCATCTGCACAAATGCATTGGTAAGGGTGAATGACCAGGGTAATGTCATAAAACAAATACATATGTGCTACTGAAATGGCATACAGACAATTACTATAAAAATGTCTGTTTTGATATAGCGTGCACATCTTATAAGTGTAAGATTTGCGTTAAAATGCGTAAAATTGTGCAAATAAACAAATCAACATACATACATACATATCAAGAATGTCAAGATATGACCGACAACGATTTTGACAACAACAATATAAACAGTGTGAGGGTGATGGTCAGCCGCCAATCAGTCGGAGCAGCCTCATGTAAACGTTCACCAGTTGGAGTTGGGCTGTGAACCAACAAACACCTCCCCCCATGCTCCATGTGTCGCAGCAGCAGTGGCTCCTCCAGAGGGACACCTGTTGTCCTCCTATATGTATGTACCGTGGGTCAGGCATGTTGTCCAGCATTTGACCACACTGGCCCCAGGCCCACGGTTCTCTCCATCAGCTGATCCGCTCCAAGCACTTGAACAAACACCCTGACCTGAGAAAGCGCTATGGAGGACATTAGCACTGCTCCGGGTGGATGAGGCAGGACCCTCTGAATAAATAAACCTGCTTAAAGTACACACTAATGGTGCTACTGCGTGCCCCAGTTGTTCCGCTCTGTTTAACACAGAGCACATGAGGGGACTTTTTAGCAGGGGTTCAGGGGAAATTTGGACCCAGCAACTTGAATAGGTTAAACGTAGGCCTATACTACTAAACAACATATACCTAAACGCATGCATAATATAAAATTACGATTCAATCATCTCCATTTCTACCACTTTTGTGTATAAGGACATATTTTCTGTATACTTCTTGTAGGATTATTCTTATAAAAAAAACACATTTCCTGTCTAGGATTAATGAAGTAATTATACGTCATATTTGTAGAGGCATCCATGGCTTAATGGCTGCAGTAACAGCTGTATTGACCCTGACCCAGCTGGCACATGCATATGCCTCCTGTATGCATCGAGGCCACGGTTGCATCACATGTTAAATTCCCAACACTTGCAGCCAACCATGTACCATGTTCACAGCTACAGAAATACATGACCTTTATGCACCATAATGAACATTTTTCTAATGGAGGGCACATAGTGTACACAAATTCTGGCTTAGGTTTGACATCCGCTATATATGAATCTTTAGCATATAGTCTTTTTCATTTATGGCATTTTTTTTTTTTCACATATCTATATCGTTTTCTACACATGTTTAGATGAATTTGCATGTGATAATTTTAATGATTATTTAAAAAAAAAATACATTGGCCTGACCGAGCCTGCTCTGGCCATTGCAATTGCTATGTGCAATATCTTTGCGGCAATATCAGCAAATACGAATCTTGGAATTTCCTTAAAATGAATCATTATTATACAGATTCCCAGATTTGTATTTTCCAGATATGCTTTTTGTCCAAGCAGGTAATCAGAGCGAGAAAACGTTAAAAACCTGACTTGGTGAAATTGAATCAGCTTGAGGGGTGGGCTGGTGCTTGACCTGCTGCAGATGGACAACCAAAGCCTGGGGTAAATATAGCCTGCTGCCTGACCACACGCTGTACTCACCATGGGACCAGCTCCCCTTTCAATGGTGAGGCCTCAGACACACATGCACATCGATCTCCAGCGAGATGGATTCACACAATGTTCAGGCCCTGCAGACTGCCACCTATTTAAGATATGTGTTCCGTGGACATTACACAACCCAATGTGGGAATGCAGTTTTAACAACCAAAATATAAATTCAACAAAATAAGTTAAATGGGCTTTGAAGTCAATGTCTTCGAAATAAATATGACAGGCTCCACAAATGATGTTCCATGACTGCGAATTAGCATTACCCAATTAGTCTTTCCATCCTCAATACAATGTGCACATTGTAAACAGTATCTGCATCTCTCTACTATAGAGACATAGACAGGTGGACATTTTAATGCAGGCAACAAGTTATAAATAAAGTTGGCCACAAATGTTTTATTTATAGAGGCGGCAGCAAAAGTACAATTTTCCGTTGCCAGGCAAATAACCAAACCTGGTTGTACGTGAATTTGACATGCAGAAAATGGCTGCACATATTGTACACTGGATAGCTGCCAAAACACTTGCATGAAAACACACTCAACGCCGCGATGGGAGCAGCTGCAGCTATTCCAACACGCCTCATTGCTATCGGTTTCCTCTCTCCACGGGTCAAGTCATACACGCAACGAGAGTGGTGTTCTCCATAGCCGTGAACTCAGTTTCCTTTTCCCAAGACACCCATGGATCGCTTCTTTGGAACAAGATCATGAAATTGTCAACTCTACAGTATGTGTTTAGTAGCTTGAGGAGATCCCGTTCAAAACAGGGATAAACGGTTCTTCCACATTAAAGGGACTGGACCATTTTTCAGAAGTCATTAGGGTTCGGTAGGGCATGGTTTAACATGGGGGTGTACAGAATGGGATTGGCCTGTCGGGGTTTCAATATCTTATGAAGCTTGAAAGGAATTTCAAAGCGCAGAACTGGAGCAGACGCAATCTAACGCGGTGATTTCACAGGCGCGTTGCATAACTGTCCTTGGAGGATGCTGGGCGTGATGAGAAATGTGTTCTCCCCTACTCCTTCAGGAGTGCCGACCCCCACCCTCCGGTGCCGCTGCTATCTGCCCAGGCCGCTACTCCCCTTGCACACTTTCGCCCTGGACCCTCACACTCTTGCTGCGTGTCAGTGTTGGAGAGAATGCATAAAAAGATGCACCTTAAAGCTGCGTGCTAGCTGTCAGCTAGTGTCACTGAAAGTGGTGCCATTATATGTTAAAGTGTGCGAAAGTAATGCATGAACTGTACCTTGATTTGAGCAAATGTGAATGGGACATGTTGAAGTGCGTTTGTGTGTGTGTGTGTCTGTGTGTGTGTGTATGTGTGTGTGTATGTGTGTGTGTGCGTGCGTGTGTGCGTGTGTGTGTGCGCGCGTGCGTGCGTGTGTTTGTGCAGACATGAGTGCATGCATGCATTTGGGTGTCAGTTGTTGGGGGTGGGTACAGAGTAGGGCAAGCCTGGACAGAGACTAATTTGGTAGCCCCCCACGAGAAAGGGGACAGGCGGCAGACAGCTGTGTCACATGACACTCATGGGGAAGGAGGGGTTTGTGGGAGTGGGGTGTGTTGTGGTGGGTCAGGGCACATATGACGGGAGGTGTAACACAACCCCGGGACTGGTTGGAGCAGTGTGTACTCGTATGTAAGTGTGTACTTATGTAAGAATGTACTTATGACTTGAGATGAAGATGAGATGAGGTGAGATAAGGTGATGAAGGTGAAGGCTGTGGTGGTGGTAGGTAAGGGTTAGGGGCTGTTGGATCTGGGATTGCAGGACATAATCGTTACTTATGGTGGGACACAGACACGGGGAAATGGGGAAAGGGAGTGACTGGGTGAAGCCGGTGTCGGTCAAGGGGGGGAAAAGGCCAAAGCGCCTGTTGCCAGTTGGCAAGGGAAGTGGGGATAACCCCCCTACAGCCCCCCCACCCAACCTAATTCATCTTGGATCTGTGCCTCTACTAACAAACCCTTATGGCCCTCAAAGAAAAGTATTTAAAAACGGGTTGCATTCAACGGGTGATAGGGTGTCGGGGAAGGAGGTGAATGAATATTTGTGGTCTGCCACAGCCATTGGAGAGTTTCAGCTACACCCAAACAACGACCTTCAAGCACGATTTAGTCTCAAATAAGCAATGCATTGTAGAAAGACCGAAGGACCTGCTCAGAGATGAAACAGGGCAGGGCGCCTTGGGCCACAGACTTTTCACAAACGTCAAATAGAGGTGGAGGCATCTCAGTCAATCATAAGCATAAGCAGCACAGCTCCTCATCATCATCCTCTTCATCACAATCTACAACACTGTGAATATTGTCCATTCTATCCAATGCAAAGGACTGAGTGATGTTTTCTGTTTCTTGGACTGATGTAACAGCCACACATTCCCTATGAGGAACATGGTATACAAAAAAATAAAAAGTACTTAGTTGTGTAGCATCTATTCTAGCTAGCGTTGTTGTATATGGGAATGGGTTAACCTAGTGTTTGAATTTTGCTTTGCACTTGGTTCTATGAACATCCTTACTGTACCGACAGCGATCTATTGTTTCTCCTTCTTCTGACAAATGTACTTATTGTAAGTCGCTTTGGATAAAAGTGTCTGGTAAATGCCCTAAATTTAAATATAATTGTAAATGTAGACAACAAAGCAGAAGATGTGAGGTGGAATGGTTAAAATTTGGTCTTTCAATCTTTCAACAATCTTGGCAGTTGGTGAAATCAACTACTAAACAGCTTTCAAACAGCTGTCAGCTGTGTTGGATATGCATGGGTAAAATGGTGCAAGACATTTGAGAGAATCCAATTTGCAGGCCTCTAATGAAGCTTATGTGCAGCAATGGCGTCTATCATCTTTAACATTCCCCAGAGCTGTAGGATTACTTCTAATCTTTGGTGTCCAACCATTGGCCTGAAAAATTAGAGCAAACCTAGCTTCCTTGCCTATAGGAGATCTATCTGCATTTAGCTACAGTCTGCTAGGAAATGATAGAGGAAAACTAGGGTGAGGTTATCCCTAAAACAACATTTTCATCAATCCATCACATGTTTGAGGTAAGCATATTTGGACTTGTTTGGATTAGCCTTTCATTGACCCCCTAAACAGCGGTACGCATTGACATTTGATTGGAGGTTGATAAATGTCTTTCTTAAAATAGGTGGCTGCTAATTTGGCACAGATAAACACCTCTTTTTCTGAATCTTCCCTCCACACACACAAGGTTCCTCTACCCACTGTAACACGATTGGGAATAATGCTGCTCAGCTTTTTAGGGTTATCTCACTGTCTCATGACCCCTGCCGCTACACACACCTCTGCCCCAATGTTCCCCCTCCTCCCCTCCCTAACTCCTCTGACCAACTGGTTCTATGTATGGGCGCCAAGTTCAGCGCCTGTCTTGAATATCCAAGACGTAACTGCAGGAGCTGTTCGTTGACCAGCTACCGGCCCCGACCAATGGGGGCCCAGCAGATACCAAAATAGCAAAGCCAATGGCTGTTCCTCTGGTTCCTATGAGTATATAAGCGCCAGAGAACAGCAGTCAAGTTGGGTGACCCCTATTTTGGTTTTGGTGAACAGGATCGGACAGTAACTTCTTTTCTTGACTGTGCAGGTAAATACATACAAAATCAACGAAAATGGCAATCTCACAGAAATATGGGCGGAATTAAGGAAGGCAATGCAAATATATGGACAACTGAATTGACTTGAAGATGCCTCCAAACTGTAGCAGTGGCTAAGAAGTATCGGCTTCCTTAGTTAAAGGGCGGCATTGGAGTTTTTGTGTTTTGACTTGTTGTTTTGTCATCATTCTGTCTGCGGAAGGATGCTTTTTAGGTTTAGTATTTCAGGTTTAAGTTCAGTGTTCTGGAATATAAAGAAAATCAGTTGAGGAGGTTTTGGACGCTGCAGAAAATGTCCTTGATTCTGTGTACAAAATGTATGTGCATGAGGTCTGCATGGACTGTAGCTGTGGGGGCTGAAGCAGTAAACATGCACATTGCAAGAGTGTTCCATGTTCTTGGTAAGGTCTTGTTCTTTAGACTTGGATATGTTTGGACAGGTGGTGCCTTGTGGCACACATTGGCTCGGAGCAGGTGTAAAAGGGTCTTGACGTTTTGAATATCTAGTCGTATAATTTCCCCGGCCACTCACAATCAAAAGTTCACACTTTTTCAGGCCCAAACAATCTAGCAAAGTGTAAAATATTGTCAATGGCATTGCATTTTATGCACAGTTAATACAGTGATTTATTCAATGTTATGTATGTGGGTGATGTGTTTTGTAATGCATGTGTTTTTAAATGTTTAAAGCGACAGGAATGTCAGAAATTGTATATACGTGTAGACTAGTATGTGTATGATATGTATGATTTTAAGTTGTTGTTGAAAATTTTAATTTTGATTTGTTAAAAGATTTTGAGGACGCTTTATTAACCTGATGGACAATTCATGACAAAACATGAGTTAAAAATGTTTCACGTTGTTACATAATCAGAATGGTTGATTAGTGAGGGAGGGTGTATGTTACAAAGAATTTCTTAACAGAGGTTCCACCCACTAAATCTATTTATACATGACATTTGATCTGTTGGGAATTGAGTTACACTAGTTCCCGGCATTCCTGTGCTGTGCACCTGTCCCAATGGCTATCATGCATTCCCAGTGTTCCCTCACTATATGGGACATTCCAAAGGCATCAATTGCACCACTATATTCACACACACACATGCAAGAGCGTGTGTCTGGGACTAGTGCTTTCAAAGCCACAATCTCTGTTTTGCAGATACAATTTTGTTTCACATACAATCCTTTCTCTTCGCAGTGTGTGAAACGCAATCATGCCTTTCGGAAACACCCACAACAACTTCAAGCTCAACTTCAAAGTTGAGGATGAGTTCCCCGACCTGTCCACGCACAACAACCATATGGCCAAGGTTCTGACCAAGGAGATCTATGGCAAGCTGAGAGACAAGCAGACTCCTAGCGGTTATACCCTGGACGATGTCATTCAGACTGGTGTTGATAATCCAGGTGAGCCGTGCAAAGCCACATCAATGAAACAACACAGAGCCCACGCTGGCCCATGTTCTCACCGTTCAGCACCGTCTCGCGTCTGAACGATTCTCCCGCTCTTTCTCCTCGCTCGTTCAGGTCACCCCTTCATCATGACCGTTGGCTGCGTTGCCGGTGACGAGGAGTCCTACGAGGTCTTCAAGGATCTGCTGGACCCCATCATCTCCGACCGTCATGGTGGATACAAGCCCACAGACAAGCACTCCACCGACCTGAACTTCGAGAACCTGAAGGTACGGAAACACCGGTCACACCAGTACGTGACGCGGCCCATGCAATGTCTGCGCTAGTGGAAGGTCCCATTCAATTACACATCGTCACACGTCTGTTGTTGCTGCTATTTAATGGCCGGCTTGTTGTTTAGGGAGGTGACGACCTGGACCCCAACTACGTTCTGTCCAGCCGTGTGCGTACCGGTCGCAGCATCAAGGGGTACACCCTTCCCCCCCACAACAGCCGTGGGGAGCGCAGAGCCATTGAGAAGCTGTCCGTTGAGGGTAAGCTGATTTAGTTTTTATCGAAAGTAGCAAAAAAGGGGGTGGGAGGGGGGGGGGGGGCAGTTGGACATACCTTAGACACGAAACAATCAGCAGTTGATGGGATAATGGTGAATCTCTTCAGGGGTGTTGTAGGGTCATGTATTGTTGTTCCTTGTTCACGCGTTACTGCGGGTTAGGGTTAGAACAGAACTGATCAATACTGCAATGTAGTCCTTAAGTCACTTCCCGTCAAACGATAGCGAGAACACGACAGCATGCTGCTCTGAAGAGATGGCGTCCGTCCTTCATGTGTTCGTGTTGCTGTGTTGCTCGTCTCCCCCTCAGCTCTGACCAGCCTGGACGGTGAGTTCAAGGGAAAGTACTACCCCCTGAAGTCCATGACCGACGCCGAGCAGGACCAGCTGATCAACGATCACTTCCTGTTCGACAAGCCCGTCTCCCCCCTGCTGACTTGCGCTGGCATGGCCCGTGACTGGCCCGACGGCAGAGGCATCTGGTGAGCACCACCGACCCCCCCCCCTGTGTCCAGGGGTTCAGGAACACAAGAAGGGCCGTTTCTGTGGCACACCTGTTCTTTGAATCCAACAGGCTCATGTCGGCTCTCTCTCTCTCTGCCTGTTCCTTTTGCCAGGCACAACGATGCTAAGTCCTTCCTGGTCTGGGTGAACGAGGAGGACCATCTCCGTGTGATCGCCATGGAGGGCGGTGGCAACATGAGGGAGGTCTTCAGACGCTTCTGCGTCGGTCTCAAGAGGGTACGCTGACCGGCAACTCTCTTACAAACTGCTGAGTCTTGGTTTTGGTTCCGGCCTTGACACACACGGAAGACCTTCATTGTTTCGCTCCTCCTCTCCGTCTTCCAGATTGAGGAGATCTTCAAGAAGCACAACCACGGCTTCATGTGGAACGAGCATCTCGGCTACGTGCTGACCTGCCCCTCCAACCTGGGAACCGGCCTGCGCGGCGGCGTGCACGTCAAGCTCCCCAAGCTGAGCACACACGCCAAGTTCGAGGAGATCCTCGGCAGGCTGCGTCTGCAGAAGCGTGGAACAGGTGCGGCAAAGCCCGGCGTGTTCCCTGTTTGCTCCGGGCGCTAAACGGAGCCGCTGCTACCGTAGATTACACAGCAGAGGTCGCCGCTTGTATGCGTGCCAACAGCCACTGTGTTTATGTTAGCCTCCAGTGCTAACCAGGGCCGTGGGTACCATAGAGAACACAGCAGGGCCGTATGTACCTTAGAGAACACAGCAGGGCCGTATGTACCATAGAGTACACAGCAGAGCCGTATGTACCATAGAGTACACAGCAGGGCCGTATGTACCTTAGAGTACACAGCAGGGCCGTATGTACCTTAGAGTACACAGCAGGGCCGTATGTACCTTAGAGTACACAGCAGGGCCGTATGTACCATAGAGTACACAGCAGGGCCGTGTGTACCTTAGAGTACACAGCATAAGTGATTTCCGTAGTATTTTTTTCCCCATGACCATTTCCCTGAAAAACATCCTCAAATAAAGAGCCTTGATAAAAGCATAGAAGAATAGCAGATTACCAGAATATCCCAAGCGACTGGTACTGTGTGTCTTCTCACACAGAGCGCGTGTGAGCGTTTTCCCCCGGCTGTCGCTCACTCTCATCTTTTCCCCCCCCCCACCCGTGTCCTCAGGTGGTGTGGACACCGCCTCCGTGGGTGGAGTGTTCGACATCTCCAACGCTGACCGTCTGGGCTCCTCCGAGGTGGCCCAGGTGCAGCTGGTGGTTGATGGCGTGAAGCTGATGGTGGAGATGGAGAAGAAGCTGGAGAAGGGAGAGGCCATCGACAGCATGATCCCCGCCCAGAAGTAAAAAAAGAAGGACAATGTTTCACCTTTTTTCACTTTTCCTAGTGACCACACCGTGACGTGCAATCAATTGAGCCAAACCAACAGGCTGGGGGGGGGGGGTTCCTCTGCCACATCTAGAGACTCTTGACTCACCTCTTTCCCCCTCCCCACCCACCCACCTCACTCCTTCCAACTCTATTTTCTCACCATACTTTCTTTCTTACTTTCTTTTTTTTCCTCTTTTTTTATCCTCTCCTGGTCTTCTTTCCTTCCTCTTTCTCTCTTTTCTCTTTCTGGCGGTAACATCTCTGGATCCATTGAGCCGGGCTTGCCTGGCCGATGTGCCACCATCTTTCTTTTTGTTGTAAAAAGTCAACATTAGTTGAAACTGTTCAATAAAAAACAACTCCAAGAGATACTTCCATACAAATCTGAGTCTATTATGTGGCACTGGTGTGTCTCCCAAAGATAGCAAATGTGCGGCCTGTTTCTTACTGTATGTCTTGTAAACCTTGGTAAAGGGTATGCAGACTGTGAGCCAGTCGTGGGTTTGACCAAGACGACGAACGCTAATGTTGTCATTAGTTTCCTGTCTGTATTCGTTGGAAGTAGCTTCTGATAAAAGCCTGAAAGAAACATGACAAATACACACTATCCATATGCATGATGCTATATATCGTTTTTCTTAATCTCTAAAGTAGCATTGATGAAAACAATGTAGATGGACATTTTAAAAAGAGCAGAAAAAGAAATAGAGGAAAAATGGCAACATATGTGAATTTTTATTAATCGTCAGCTCCATTTTTTCCTTTTATACCACAACCAATAAATCTCACTTTACAGTTTGTTTCTGAGGGGAGGATCAAACAGCAGAGGGGAGCAGAATCACTTTATTACCAAACTGTGCATCTTCTTCACTTCCATTAGTCCCCATTTGCATATTACAACAACTGGTTACAAAATCTGGCTCCAGAATGACAGTGCACTTTAAAATACTAAGTTTCCTCCAGGAACATAATACTGTAACAATTAAGCTATCTCCACACATCCAATGACAATCCGTGTCTGAGTCAACGTACCAGCACACATCGACCATGGTCTCCCTCAAAATACATTTTCTATACATTTCACAGAATATATTCCACTGTCGGACAAATGTCCGTCCAGCTAAACGCAAAATTGAGGCCTTGTTCTTCCTTATCAATACATCCCCTTCCGCCAAACTCTTCCGCTAATCCCCACACACACATACTTAGCATTCCAGCAGAGGCCTTCCGTCGTCTGAAATCATTAAAATCCATGTTTCTATGGCTTGAATGCAATCCAAAGGCTTTTCAGAAATTCAGGGCTTGTCTCTGGATGGGCGTGGATTCCTTCATAACAAAGTGTAGAAGCGTTTACAAATTGGTAATTCTCTCCGTAGCACATTTCCTTCGGCTCCCTTTGGAGTATTTTTTTCATCTTTTTTAATTAAGGACATATCTGAATATTTTTACGGACCTTTTAAAAAGCTCCATACGTAAACAAATATTCCATGTTATTTTTATTTTTGCAAACAATATGGTCCTAAATAACTTTCCATTTTTCGCATACTTGTGGTCAGGGGAAAGGATAGCACATAGAGCACCATATCTTTTGACTTATTTGTTGTTTTTTTCTTGGTTGGTTTACCTAAAACGGGGCCCATGTGGCATGTAGCTTCCACTTGTAGGTGTGGATATTTTCATTTTTTTTTTCATTTTCCCCCTTTAGACCGAAACTCTGTAGTCATGCAGTATTGCAGGTCAGTATTGTTCCCCGTTGTCATTGACAGAAACTGTTTTTAACTAGAATTACTTCCCTTGCTCTACCTATAAATAAACCTTGAGCTCTAAGATATATACTTTATTCATATATTTTATATACAGCCATTAACTGACTGATATGAATCCAGTTTTTTTTATGATATTATTCTAAAAAATAAATAAAGTACCTGTGCAAATATCCACAAATTGAAGTGTTTCAC
>NC_140280.1:15013628-15113628 GCF_964030765.1 Micromesistius poutassou
GGGAGGGGTGTGGTCAACGAGCACAAAGGCAAACAGAAGAAGAAGAAGAAGAAGAAGAGCCAGAAGAGGCGAGACGCGGGGGGAACTTACTAACTGTTTTTGATCCTTGCGGTAGAGTACAACCCGACACTGATTTGTTTGAACCCTGGCGCTTAGAGGGGTCGAGGTTGACCCTGGTGCCCGGGAGAGGAAAACCAGATCAAGTTGGAGAAAATGAGAAGAGGAGTCAAGGAGGGAGGAGGGGGAGAAGGGACAGGGGGAGAGTGTTGGGAGGGAGGCAGAGTGGGAGTAGTAAGGGAGGGGGGGGGGGGGGGGGGGGTAAGACAATATAATTGAATCACAGCAAAGAGTAGAAGGGAGGAGAAGTGCTCATGAGGAGCCTACTGGAAAGGATAAAGCTGGGTTTGATCAGATTATACATGTGATTATGAAGACCGCGTGGGGGATGGGAGAGGAGGAGGAGGAGGAGGAGGAGGAGGTGGTGGTGGGGAGGTGGGGGGGGGGGGGATTAATCCAGAGACAAAGCAAAGGGGCCTGTCTTAAAGTGTGTCTCTGAGGGTTCAGAAACCGTATGATTTGATTCTTCATTTCCCAGGGGACGGGACTTTTATACGATTTGTGATGTATTTGGTACACAATCATCTGGTGAAATGGAACACAGATCTGATCTGCCCTAGTCGAACTTAGAATATGTTTCTACTTCAAATTGTATCATATTATATATATATCTATATGTATATACTTATGATGCTAATATGCTTAAGCACAAATATACAATATGTGCATATTTGCATGCATCGGTCTAGGTTGCGAACTGGGACACATGCACAAATGATTAGTTGTTTAATGAGCAGTTTAAAAACAAACGCTTCACAGTATATGGGGTAAAGAAACTAAGAACAGACAGTTCTATTTTGAGACACTTAAGCTTGAGCAAATGGATTAGAGCAACCTGAGGTAAACAGAAAGCATCCACCCGATTGTGCAGTTCGATGCACAACTCCCTGTTTAATGTGGAACCGGCCATTGTTTCTCATACTGCAGCTCTCTGGCCCACAGTTGTCAATGAAGGCCTTTTGTATTGACAATGAATAGCCCTATTGTCTTTGCCAGCCCTGAGGACAGAACCAAAACCACGGAACGTCAACTGTACACGGTCTGGACTATTGGCAAGACTCGGCTCCCTCTTTTTAATGTGTCTAACTTTGGACCACCGTGAGTGTTGTCACACTGATCACAGTAATGTGCCACTGTGATCAGTGAGTGACAACAGAGCGTCCTTAATTACAGTATCGGCTAGTCTGCAGAAGACTGTACAGGAACATCAACCCCCAATTAGAGGCACCGTCCCTAACCCTCTCTTTCCTGAGCGGAGAGCAAACCAAAGCGGAGAGCCAACCGAAGAAGCGACTCTAGTACCACTGCAGGTGGGAAAACGAAACCCAAACTGAGGACCAAAGCACGGTGGTGTGGTGGTGGTGGTGGGTGGGTGGTGGTGGTGGTGGATGGTGGTGGTGGGGTTGGTGGATGGTGGTGGTGGTGGTGGTGGTGTGGCGGTGCTCTACCTGCGTGTGAGCTTGGAGGTCAGCTTGGTGAAGAGGTTGGAGGTGGCCCGGCTGCGTGCGTGCGGCAGCGGGCTGGCTTCGTGGTGGGAGAGGGTGGGCGAGGTGGGCGGGGCCGAGTAGACGGGGGCGCCGCGGTCCCTCAGCTGGCCCCCGTGGAAGGTGCTGCGGATGGTGGAGCCCCGGGTGAGGCGGCAGCGGTCCGTGGAGGAGGTGGAGGAGGAGGAGGCGCCCGCCCCGGAGATGCTGAGGGTGGAGGGGGAGGCCGGGGGGATGCGATGGCTCAGGGAACTGGGGGTGGTGGGGGGGGGGGGGGAAGATACAGTAGGAGGGGATTTCAAAAACGGCGACGTTAATAAGGTGTTCTTATAGTCGTCTGCACTCTCTTCTACTAGCTGGTAAAGCTTACATGGCACTGAGCTGTCGTCGTCCCGTCCCCCGCTCCCCCATCCTAGGCTGTTCTTTTATTTTCTCACCCAGAAATAGTTTTGGCACGTGTAATTATGGCACTTAAACGCGTCGCACACGCCAGGACAAGGCTTTGGTGCCGGCCGGCTACGGCAGTGGACAGCCCCCCCCCCCGGCTACGTGTCTTCATCAAAATGGACGTCCCCCCGTGTCGTACTCCATCCATCCTGATCCCTGATTCCTCCCCGCGGAGGCCAAAGGTCACGCACCTGTTCTCCTTGCCGTTCTGCAGGAGAGATTGTCGGTCGGTGCCGGCGCGGTCCGTGCACACGTACGTGTTCCGACGTGTCATGGCGCTCCCCGGGATGTTGTTCTGTGACGCAGAAAAAGAAATGGACGTAAAAATGTATAGCTACTAGGGGTGTAACGATATGCGTGTTCGTACCAAAATCGTCTTGCCTTGGTCCTGATGTTTTGTGTGTGAGGACCACACTGGAAATACGTCCTGGACTTTATTTTATTTTTTTCCCTCAATTGTATTTGATGTCTTTTCATTTGTGTAAGGCATGTGTTTGATACAATTTAATATATCAAATCAAAAAAAAGTTGAATAAAAAGAAAAAACATACCGAACCGTGACTTGTGTGTATCGTTACATCCCTAATGGCTACATACCAGCCGTCATAAGTGGAATCGTCCAACTGAAGTACATGACCCTCTGGATTTGATTCAAGCATCGGCTGAACCGTAGTCGTAACTTCATCGGCCAGTGCTGGCTGTGGCTGGCGGCTCAATTGTAGCCAGTGAAATGATCCCCCACTATTAATGCTATTCTCAAGGTGTATAGGATGTACCGGGGCAGAGCATCACTGCATCAGACTCGGCTGGAGCTTATTTAATGGAAGGCCTCTATGACAGTCTCCAGAGGTTCCATTACGGGAACTTGATACTGAGGCCGAGTTCACAGCTAAACACGCTGTTGCCAGTGTTTGAAAATGCAAAAGGGCGCGCTGCCCTAATGCATCGATTTAATGAGACCTACATTGACAGGTGTGCCGCGTTTTTTTGAACCATCGCTATGGCAACTGTCGGTCAATCATACGAGAGGCCTATTATAAGATTTTGAGAGGTCAAATGGAAAGTGTTTACATGGTACTGCCATGGAGACGCCACGATCATTCTCCTCCTTTATCCATATATCTGACACATCTTGGGCAACACGTCCGTACAGTAATCTATCTGTACATCAAAGTCTGTGCTGTGACTGGTCCTGCGAAATTACATGCAAATCAATATAAATATTAAAGGCACGATAAATGAAGACATAAAAAGCAGCAATAATTCTATCTCACATGCTCTTATCTTCACATCGATCGTTTGTTGTACGTTTGGCAAACAACGCCAAACAAAAAGTGGAATCATACGATACCAGTGCCACAGCTAACCGCCAATCACGGCAATTGCACGGCGGAAACACAAAACTGCTCCGTTTGCCTACGTGTCGGAGGGCTCATTGAACTAGACGCACACACCCGTCCGTTGCTAAAGCCTGCTGGGCAGCGGCAGACGTCCGGTGACCCACCCCCCCCCCACCCCCCCCACCCCCTGCGCCTGCGTGCAGACCCTCACCGTGGTGGCGGTCATCTCCTTGCGGCGGTCTGGGATCTCCGACTTGTTGGGGTTGTTGGCGCTGCTGACCATGGGGCTGGAGGGCGGCAGGCTGTGGCTGCCCATCACGCTGCAGCTGGCCTTGCGGGACGGCATGCGGCCCTCCCTCAGCTCCCGGTCCCCTGTGCTGGTGGGGCTCCGCTTGGGGTGCATGACGGGCATGGAGGGGCCGCCTGGACATTGGAGGACAAAAGGGTCGCAGAGAAAAAAACAGGTAAGGTGGCGTTCTGTTGTGGACACGAGTGGGTGTGTGCGCGCGTGTGTGTGTGTGTGTGTGTGTGTGTGTGTTTATAACATGGGTGTCTTGTGTTCTTTCTCACTCTTAAGGCGTGTAACCGATGCCCCTGGTCGATTGTGCAAGATGGGGGATTACTATTTACCTTCGGCAAGTCACTAACCCTTTTATTAGAGGCGACTTACAGGGACTTCAGGGACAGTATTCGTTAATGAGCAGGAAGGCGTCTGGCTTGAGGATGCCTACAGGTATGCTGCAGACATCGGGGATCGTACCCGGTGCCTTTCGGCTGGGCTACACTATCCTGATCCCTGACTGTCCCGTTATGAAACAATACAGCAATTGTAGCAAATACATAGGAATACATAAATACCCCCTTGAACAACCCATTGGACCTGGACAACGTAAAGAGACTATTCAACACATTTGAGCAGCACCAATATGAGACTCACAGAAGTCGCTGTGTCTTCTCTGCCTGTGGTAGGTGGAGGCGCTGCGCTGGGTCTTGCTGTGGGAGGAGGAGGAGGAGGAAGAGGAGGAGCCGGTGGCCGAGGAGTGCTTGTTGGTTCCGTTGGTGATGGGGCTGGGTCGTACCCGTGCCAGGGACAGACTGCTGGCAGAACGGGTCTCGCCTGTCCCGTCCTGTTACCGGGGGCGACAGATAGAGAAGGTGTGACCGTGTCCATAGCAGATCTGTTAGCATTCGGCCTGTTGATCGCGGCTGTCTTGTCGTAGCGTTTTGGTATTCATTGTGCTGTTTTCTGTCTGAACAATCGTTATGAAATCAAAGACTGTGTTGCAATTGTGTTTGTGCTTACTAGTATTAGAGGCATATCCCTTTTTTTCCAGTAGTAACCTTTTATTTAAAAAAAGACTAAAACATTTGATGTGAATTGTAATGGGCACAAATACCGCAATAATACCACCTATAATGTATGTACTGTTTACATTCTACATTAAAAAGTGTTGCGATGGCCATTCCAATTATGGTTACAATTGGATTCTTAGCACACGCACACATCCACAATAACAAATCCCAACCCTAGGCTGGTCTGTATTCTGTAAGCAAAATCTTGAGCTGATCTTGAAGTGGTGCCAGTATTGAAACACAGCAGCGGTAGCACACAGACGCTGTGACACAATCCCGTCGCGGCAGCGACATACTTGCGGACGGCTCACCTCTGTCTTGAGGCCTAGCAGCAGGTAGGTTGCGGTGACCTCGTTGTATTTCTGATTCAGCAGCGCGTCCTTGATTTCCTCCGGGGTGAAGCCCATCCCAACCATCACCTCTGAAAAAGGCAGACAATAACACAGGGAGGACTGATTGGATTCTTTTTATCCATCGGGTTCAGGTGGATTTCATCACTTTTGTGACAAGGAAAACACGATTCGCTTCGGGACCGCAGCTGACATTTGTGATGTCGCGGTCTCCGTCAACGGATGAGCCGGGTGAGTAGGGATGCATGAACGACCTGGAGCCGCTATGGAAGCCCCCCGCGGGTCCGTTTCTTGGTAGCTCACCTATGCGAGCCGCGTCGCTGTAGTCCTCCACCGGCTCTATGTGGGGCTTCAGGTCCTCCCCCTCGAACCCTGAATTGATCCATTTGTCCTTCATGACTTGCTGTACAGGGACAGCCAGAAAGGCGAATCATCGTTAGAAATGCTCTTGCTGCTGATCACTGAGGCAGACAGATTTTAAGCCGCAATTTCAATCATTCCTGTGGAACAAACAGATGTGTGGGGAATATTGTGATAGCTCCAAAAGCTACAGCTATCTTAATATTGTAAATAACCAGTTTTGTGTACCATCGGCATTGGTTACGCATTAAACAACAAACCAACACTACAATAAACAAACTGACTCTAAAAAAAAAGTACATTCTAAAACCCAGAGACGGCGCCATGAACGCCACACACCCCGCTCTCTGAGTTTGAGTAGGAGTGAACTGAGCATGTGAGGAGTGTGTTGTGCTCACGTCTAGGGTGCAGCGCTTGGTGGGGTTGAGCACCAGGAAGCGCCGGAGGATTCCCTCGCAGTCCGTTGACATGTAGAAGGGAACGCGGTACTTCCCTCGCAGCACGCGCTCTCTCAGCTCCTGCGGGGCGGAGCAGACACACCAGTTAGGCAGAGTGCTTTTAGACGTCCACCACGCAACAATAACGAGCCTCGGCAAATTAAACCAAATTAACTTTCTTTTTGTTTTTTTTGTTACGTTGAATAGTGAAGTCACGTGACCAAACCAGAACAATGGAGATAATTACTAGTGTAGGAAGTAAATAGTACCGGCAAAGTAATGACACGGTACTCACAAGGGTTCATGTGTGTATTTTCCAAACCAAACAATGTCTCCTGAAGCCCTTAATCTTCTTGCTATTAAAATATAGTCCCTAATCTGGTTCCATACTCTGCTGAGGCAATTAAGCAATAACAAAAAAATCTCAAACACCACACCTGATGTTTTATGCGCACAGCACTTACAACTACCATCCAGTCTTACCCCGCGTCAACACAGGGGAATAGTCTCTGGCAACGCCATCAGTGTACAATCAGTGTCACATAAAGCCAGACACCCCCACGCGACTCCGCTCTGCGTAAACCCGGACCCCCTCCTCTGTGCGCTACCCTTTTTGACACGGCTCTGCTTGCCTTGAGGTTCTGCCCGTCGAAGGGCAGCGACCCGCTGACCAGTGTGTACAGGATGACCCCCAGGCTCCAGACGTCCACCTCGGGCCCGTCGTACTTCTTGCCCTGGAAGAGCTCCGGGGCGGCGTAGGGCGGGGAGCCGCAGAAGGTGTCCAGCTTGTTGCCCAGGGTGAACTCGTTGCTGAAGCCGAAGTCGGCGATCTTGATGTTGGCGTCGGCGTCCAGCAGCAGGTTCTCCGCCTGTGGATGAGAGCGATGGGAATGATGGATGGATGGATGGATGGGTGGATGGGTGGATGGATGGATGGGTGGGTGGATGGGTGGGTGGGTGGATGGATGGATGGGTGGATGGGTGGGTGGATGGGTGGATGGATGGGTGGATGGATGGATGGATGGATGGATGGATGGATGGATGGATGGGTGGATGGATGGATGGGTGGGTGGGTGGGTGGGTGGATGGATGGATGGATGGATGGATGGATGGATGGATGGGTGGGTGGGTGGGTGGATGGATGGATGGATGGATGGATGGATGGGTGGATGGATGGATGGATGGATGGATGGATGGATGGATGGATGGATGGGTGGATGGGTGGGTGGATTGATGGATGGGTGGATGGATGGGTGGATGGATGGATGGATGGATGGATGGATGGATAATGCATGGATTAAAGAATAGAATGGATGCATTTATGGCGGTTGGAGGAAAAGGGATTCGTAGGAAAGAAGAGCGATAATGGAAGAACACAGGAGGAGGGCAGGAAGGTGAGGTACAGGAAGAGAGAGTGGTCAGAAATAGAATAGGAAACGTAAGAATGAAAGTGGTACAATAGAGAGGCCAGCAGAGAGGAAGTTATGGACAGAAACGAGAACGAGAGAGAAAAGATAAAAAAAGGGAGAGAAAATTAGATAGACAATGAGAGACCGATGAGGAAGGGTGGGCGTACACTTGTGTGTCATCCAACAGGAGAGATGCTGGACATGACTCATTGAGAAAAACAAAGAAATACATTTCAACTGTTCAAATATAACATATTTCCTGCACACAAATAAGGCCCTTTTTCTAGTGTTTCAGCCAAAAAAAACAACCGGAAGACTAAGAATAGCTTCTCTCGACACAGCTCTGGTATGTGATTAAGATGCTGTGTGCAGTTTCACCAGTCATAGATTACCACTTGTCCCATTTTTGGTTTGTTGTATTCTTGTCGAGGAAATAAATAAGCCCCAGTCACAAATGTACCATAATATAGCTCTCTTTGAACCCTGCCAAAAAATGTCATACATTTAGCATGTTTTTTTTTACCTTCAAATCTCGGTGTACAATGTATTTCTGGTGGCAGTAGTGGACAGCAGAAACAATCTGGAACACAAGACGGACACGGACATGAATGGAAGGTAGTTGTCTGTATGGACCTGGGACAACTTTTTGTAATTTTATGTACAGAATACGATAACATCGAGGATCTGATCTAATATGATGTATTCCTACCCTCATCAACAAACATTTGCATTGACTTCATTCATTGGGTTTCTTTCAATCTAGTATACAGTGTGTACATGAGGTTGAGATGAGGAGATGCTGCACACTTACCTGTCGAAATTTGGCTCTGGCTTCAATCTCCTTCATTCTCCCGTGAGACACAAGGTAATCAAAGACCTCACCTGAGGGCACCACACAAACACATCAGATCCATTCAATAGACTCAAGAACATATTTCAAACCACCGGAATGCTGTAAAGCACACATACTGATGCTGAATATTACACATTTAGCATATGTGTTCTATATCATCAATTATAGTTCAAATTCAATACCTAAATAGTATATGTAATATATATACATTTATATTTATCCACCATAAAAACAAAATCCAATTGATAAAAATAATAATTTTGAAACCATTTAGAAGACCGCTAAAGATAAAGCTTCATGTAATAACATAATTCTGGTTGTTTGAGTCAAGATAAGGAAAAATGATGCGAACATCCTGAAACTATAGCATAAGCCTTTTGTATTTGAAAGTGTAAATGTGAAGTGAAAATGTATATTTCATGCCCAAAATGATATATTCAATTATTGTGCCTTTGGCATTGATGGACAAGACAAAAAACATGTTTGTCTGTCTGTACATCTTTCCCAAAAAAACATTCCAGATTCAGAGAGATATTGTCGTGTACGACATCCGCGCCACGGCGGGCTTTGTGACGTGTATTCTCCTGGACCCCAGCTGTCCGCCTATGGGTTTTAACCTATTGCATCATTTCCTGTGCTGGTGATTCCTAGACAGCAGTGTTACCCACCTCCACTGGCGTACTCCATGATGAGGTAAAGGGTCTTATCTGTCTCAATCACCTCAAACAGCTGCACTATAGACCCAAACAGAAGCAGATTACAGACAAATATATTAAAATAAATCCCAATCACGTTTGGAATATGAACACACACACACACACACACACACACACACACACACACACACACACACACAGCCATTGCTGGTCTGTCATAACACCTGCGGACACGTTGCTAATTCCGTGGGCGTTTTTGATCCATCCAACATTTCAGCTTTAGAAAATCCCTGTCCCCTCCCCCGCCTGTGTGTGTGTGTGTGTGTGTGTGTGTGTGTGTGTGTGTGTGTGTGTGTGTGTGTGTGTGTGTGTGTGTGTGTGCCTGTGACCTCTATATCAGGACCTGAGGAGTTCCCAGTTAAATCACGGTCAACTGCTTCTCTAAAGGCTATTCAACATCCACTGGGTTAGGACCCGGCATCGCTAAAATGCTTCTGTCTGGACACACACGCACATGGAAGCGCGCACACTCCCACGTATGCACTCCTGCACCCACTCAACAAAGTGTTTCACTACGGAGCACTGGCACGGATGTACACTCACATGAACACAAACAAACACACGCAGTCACATGGAAAGGACCCCTTGCTGGGACATACACACACACACACACACACACACACACACACACGTTTGGGTATCTTAAAATACTAGAGGACGTATCTTACCTATGTTCGGGTGATTCAAACCTTTCATTATTCGCACCTCCCGAAAGAGCTGGAGAGGAAGGCACAAATGCAGTTTTTAGAGATAAGAGTGAAAACAAATAACATCACAGTATAAATAATAGACAAATAATAGAATAATAGTTGTCTCTTTTTGTGGTCTTTTGAATGGTCCATTTTGAGTATAATATCCGATGAATGAAGAAATATTAATTCAAGTTGGATTGTCTTCAGATACATATAGTGATGGTTATCTCAATCAATGCCCACGTGTTCACATAAAACCTCAGCTTAGGAGTTTCCAGTTACCCATGACTCACATGGCATGGTATCAAAAAGCATCATATTTTTCTATATTGGAGACATTTTTTATCCTTCGGGTAAGTCCCTTTTCCTCCCTTTACTTTTAGTACTTGAGCTTTTTTAGTCTTCTCTCATCAAAGTTTTCCACCCCTGTTTTTTGTGTTTAGCTCCTTAACCTCTAGACCTCTTTGAAGAAACGTGGCGTGTATCATTAAATATTTAGAATATGTCTCAGAAGATCTCAGAAGACTTCAAACAGAACACATAAAGAAGCACGTTCCTGTCCTGATGACTGTAACATGTGCACGATAGAACATAAAACATATGACAAAATAACATATACATAAGTGTAGAATGTATGTAGTCCTTCGAGGTGGCCAAAAGAAACAAAAACCGGTGGAAATAAAATCATTCATCGTTCATTCAACCCTTGTTTGATATTAACCAAATGATAAGGCAGCAGCCAGCCACATAGATAGAAAAATATCTGAGCCATCTTCACAGCGATGCACTCCTCACTGTGTATAACATGTAAAATGAGAATTATATACTGTATTTACAAGCTCTTTCTGTAGGATGTAAGTGCTCCGGTCTTATGAACACCATAAGGTCCCTAAACATAAGGGCTCCAATCAGCGTTTTTTTTTTCCATGTCACCACCTTCAACCGAAACATGATGGTATGATAAGCTTTTTCTATCCTCTTTCCTCAATCCTCGCCTCCTATTTCTATATGTCTCTCTCTCTCGCGCGCGCTCTTCAATCCCTCCTTCATTCGGCTGCCATTCCTCAGTCTTTTCCTCTGGCAGCGGCCAACGTCACTGTTGCCATAGCGACCTAGGTATTAAGACTAGGCTCTTCCCAGCTTCTCCAGCTGTGCGAAAGAGAAGGGGAGGAAATCTGGGGATACACAGTGCCGAAGTGACCCATCCGGCCATCCCATAATTCATTCTGCCTCGTCCTCCACAGATCCGCCAAACAGAATCCCTCAAATAGAGTTTCTCACCTCTTTAGTATAGCCTACAAAGAAATATCTATTTCTCACTGTTCAAATCTGTAACACAGTTCTCTTAGGGTGGAACCGTTTTCAGAAAGTAGAATTTCCCTACCCCCTTCCCCTCGCTGCTACATCCCCCTCTTTCGTCCCTCCATTCACATGTACATTAAACAACAGATTATGCTAATATAGACTCTTTCATGTCTTCAGAAAGAAGGCTTTTCTTTGGCCCACGGGTATGTAAGGAACCCTGCTATCATCAGCTGGCCAATGGTAAAGCGTTCTTCCTCCAACACAAACACCAATCCCAGCCCTTGCTCCTCCTCCTCTCCAATCACAAAGCTTCAAATTGCAAAAAAAGGCCCAATCATTATAGGTATGGCAGTGTTGAAGTTTAAGAGATTATATAATGCAATTGGTGGGGGTAGTAGAGTCAATACACTTGCACCCCAATAGTATAAGTCCCAATATTTACCTGCACATAACAAGTCTTGATTCAGCACATTCAGCCAATACAAGACTCAACCATCTTTTAAAAAGAATAGACATGAAACAAAGACTTGTTTTTGCTTGTGTGTGTGTGTGTGTGTGTGTGTGTGTGTGTGTGAGAGATTTTATATTTAAAGATACAAAAACAGAGCACAAGAAACCTAGGAATATAAACTGAAATTGACATTCTGTACTTGACATTTGACCAATACGTGGATGCAGTCTCCTGTACAGGTAAAGCATGGGTGTTCTGCACTCTGCAGAGTTCAGGCATTGTGCTCTTTTGTCCCTTCAGTGTTTTGTTCCTTTAGAAAGACTAAGGGCACAAAAGTTTGTACCTGCTCATGATGAGATTTCAACAGACAGCTATAACCCCATGAGGAAAAGGCCTTGTGCCTACTATGTTGTCCTAAAAGGCAACCGTATTTCGAACAAGAGTCTGCATTTTCCATAATTCATGGACGCAGGCTTACAGGTTGATTTAGCTAAAGAGGTACCACATTTCCGTGGTGTGAGACTTTTAACGAAAAGAGGACAAGCAGGAACAGATCATGACTAAGATCGTTTATAGCGTCGTTTGTTGAAAAGTCATGAACAATGCAACTGTTCATGATATCTGAAATCTGTAACGACCACAAAGGGCATTTGTTGAATGTCAGAGGTTCCAGAAGTCTGTGTAGCAGAACATGGCATTGCATGAATTACGACAGAAGGAAGCAATTGGTCAGCTTTGTATGACAATAACATTGTCTGCCCATTAGACATGTTAATGAATGTACAAAGTATATCAAGTTCTATCAAGTGTGATAGTCGATTTCTGTGGACATTAAACTAATCAGAAATCAGAAAATGACAATGGATTCATCCAAACGTTGAGTGTGGGTGTATCCTTTTTTGGGCGTTGTCGCTATTATTTTCTACTTGGAGCTTGTTCATGATGGCTGGCAGCAACCAGTGCACGCTGACCAGCAGAAAACATCCGTCTGAGAGGTGAGAGGTGTAAAAGAGATGAATTTCCATTTAAAACCTGAACCTTTAAGTCTTTAATGGGCTCCTCTGATGTGTGTTTGTCGTATAGATCGGTAAGGCATGGAAACGGTTATTGTGTGTTTCAAATCAAGGCTCAGCTCAGTTCATCAGAACGATGAATCATATTGCATGAGTGTTTCGGAATTTCTCAAATTGAAGTCAGGTGAAGTCAGCTGAAACTAATTTAAGACTACCCGGTAATTGAATAATAAACTGTTTATGGCTGTCCGGTGTAATGTTTATAGTGCTTGTTGAATCTACAATAACAGGATGATTAATAAGACAATGGGTTTCTTTTTCACTCATCTGTTGGGCGAAAAAAGGGTTTTAATCTTTTCTGCAGCACATTATCACAGATCAGGCTCACCTTTTGAAGACTGGTGGGATTCAACTGAGTTTTGTCGATGATTTTTATTGCCACCTGTAAAAGATATCATGGAAATATGATGTTAGAGGATTAATCATTTCATCACAATAATGTGTTATTTAAAGAAAAAAACATCTTGCATTGAAGGAGCGCTAGGAAAGTCAAACTAGTACTTCAGATTAAACACCCCAAGACTTTCAAAAAAAAGGTTGGTAGAGACCAGAATTCAATCCTAACCCATTCATGTGCCCTATATACAAACACATAACTTTCTCCATCTCATATGTTCCAACGAGGCTCTATAGCCGGTATCCATTGGCTCATCAACCCACCCGTACCTTCATTCACTCCACCAGTCCTCCCCTCGTCGCCCTCTGACCCAAAACCCCCAGCATGCCCGAGAAACAAGGCCTCACCTCCTTGCCGGTCAGGATGTGGCGTGCCAGCTTGACCTTGGCAAAGTTCCCCTTGCCGATGGTCTTGAGCAGGCGGTAGTTTCCGATGTGGGGCTGCTCGTCGGAGCAGGAGGCGATGGAGTTCCTACAGCGGGCCCCCAGGGAGCGGCTGGACAGGCTGGTGCCCTTATCGGAGCGGCTGGCCCCCAGGGACACATGCTGGGGAGGGGGGGGAGAGGAACAAAGACATTCAGTTGGAGGTTCTCGAGGTGGCACCATCAGTGCCATCACCCCCCCATCACCACCGGACGCCAACAGCTGGCCGGGCCGGGACAATATATACCAGGAGCCTGGGTCCAGTATGTGATAGCTGTCATAACAGGAACTTGGCTCTGACCAAAATAGAGAGAGACCGCATTTT
This sequence comes from Micromesistius poutassou, assembly GCF_964030765.1. Classification (NCBI taxonomy): domain Eukaryota; kingdom Metazoa; phylum Chordata; class Actinopteri; order Gadiformes; family Gadidae; genus Micromesistius; species Micromesistius poutassou. The sequence goes on from NC_140280.1 coordinate 15,027,160, forward strand.
GTTGTTGTTTAAGTACAACTAAGGGGAGTTGGTTGAAAAGCCTTCTGTGGCTTGAAGGAACATTGAGGAAGCCGATGAGATGGTAATCGTTTTAGCATATCCCAAATGGCACTCTTACAGCCATTTGTTTGTCACCAATTTAGGTTGGGCCTTGCCTTCTTTATACTATGATAATAACTCCAGGTAAAGGATGGACTGCATAAGGCTGCTTTGGCAGCTGTGGCACAGTAACAGTTAGCATAAGCGCCGTGGCTGTAGTAGCAGCTTGCTCGTGGACCAATAAAATGTGTACTTCATCTGTGAGGTCACCACAGCGTCCCGAAGCCTGACTCATACATAATTCCCAGGCAGGAAACAGAGCAGAAGGAGAGTACAGGAAAAGAAAGACAACAGTGTCACAGAAACCAAAACCAAGATGACTGTCAGTGCCATGTCGCTTCTGGTCATGTGACAACATGCAGGCCCAGTAAAATAGAACAAGGAGGGAGAGAAAGAAAATGGAGACAAACAAGTGTAGAGGATGGGAGGAGGAGACAAACAGAAAGACATTTATAGAAGTATATATATGAGAATATATATGATGGAGTCAGGGAGGGGAGGGCAGCATGGGAGGGGGGGAAGCTAAGACAGAAAAATAATGGGAGAGAAGATCTGTGTGAAAGGATGTGAAAGGAGGAGAGAGAGAGAGAGAGAGAGAGAGAGAGAGAGAGAGAGAGAGAGAGAGAGAGAGAGAGAGAGAGAGAGAGAGAGAGAGAGAGAGAGAGAGAGAGAGAGGGAGCAGATGCTGGCACAGTGGTCCCTGGCCAGTCCCAGGGCCTTAGACACTTCCCCCTCTCACCCCCACTCAGCATGGCAGTTTGCTCTTACATTTCATATCTATAGAAACACACACACACACACACACACACACACACACACACACACACACACACACACACACACACACACACACACACACACACACACACACTGGAGCTAATACAGCCTCCTTAAACAATCTCTCTCTCTCTCTCTCTCTCTCTCTCTCTCTCTCTATATATATATATATATATTTATTTATTTATATATATAATATCAGTCAACCCTGTAACACTGGATGGGTGCATAAACCCATGTACAGAGTTGCAAGAATAAATAAAGTGAGTTACTCCTATGTTGTATGCAAAGCATTACCAAACACCACTTAGCTGGGCCATTATTAATTATGAATTTATTGCAGTTAGTTGTTGACATGTCTGCATCTATTCTGAAAGATTGAATTTAAATTAGAATGCAATGCAAAGGATGACCATTGGTGAAGATAGATAGATAGATAGATAGATAGATAGATAGATAGATAGATAGATAGATAGATAGATAGATAGATAGATAGATAGATAGATAGATAGATACTCTGTTTCACTATGTTGTCATTATTTAACAACAGCATTAATACCAATCCATCTAGCTTCTGTATCGCCAGGCCCGGCTACTGTTTCCCATGTAATAGGGCCTGTATTGAATGTATGGCGCTGTCTAGCACCATGGGCGGACGCTTCGTAGGCTACGCAGCAGTGGATTGCAGATCATTGTATGTCGTAATCCTCTTACACTTAGGAGCAGTTAGGAGGACAATGTGAGTGTATGTATTTCATATGTCTTTTTTCGTTCAATCCATCCAATTTCCGTCGGCCACTCAAGGGGAATGCACGAGCAGTAGGCTATGTGTGACATCACTGTCTTCACAGCGGTGGTCTGATAAGAGCTGACGGCTCGTATGAGCCTTCTGCGCATATCCACTAAATGTTATCGTATGCGGATGGACTCATTCCGGGCTGTTTGCCTTCCATCAGCTCTTTCGCTCTATAGACACTCAAGGATAGCCCATTTTGAGGGGACCTGCTCTACTGATGAGCCAACCCATACGTCCCACAGCCCCCTTTAGCAACAACGCATACACTGGCAGGCCATCCACGGTGCACATAAAACATATTGATATTCGAAAGGAGGTTATATTAGTCAGAAGGAGGTATATTTCTGCATGCACAGTCAAATGAGGGCTGTAGGCGATCATTGCACTTACATGGTCAGTACTCCTGTCGTTTCCAGACGGTAACGCAGAACGAGAAGACATTTTCCCTGAGCAAAGGATCACTGTGTGTGTATGCGTCTATAATATGGACCGTTTTAGGCTCCACGGACAATAATAACAGCCCACATAGGCAGTTCCGCAGATGCGACCACGTCCCAATGAGTCTGCTTCTTATCCAACCGGCGAAGCCGTGGCGGTGAAGAGACCTGCTCTGCCTGTCATGGCAGCAGTAGATGTACGTGTTGTCCTCAAGCAAGCTGCATGTTTCACCATCCACTTTGCAAATGTCCGATCAAAAACGCAGCAATGCAATTAAAATCCCATGGAGCATCGAATCCGGGCTAAAATGCGGTGATGTTTGGCCAAAGCCCAACGTCTCTGTGGCGACTCTCCACCCCCTGCCTCATTTCGCCACAGAAATACACAAATACGGCTGCTTCTTCTTCTTCTGGATGAATGTCTCCGTTTTGCATAATACTAGCCCATGATAATCTAAAATTTACCCCATGTATGTATGTATACACGCAACCGTCCTACTGTGCACCAGTCCGCAGGGAAACAGAAGCTGTGGTGCAGGAAAAGGCTCGGTGTTCCCGGTCCGGGAGATGCGCCACTTCTCTCGTCAGGGATGCTGACAGACATCCTCCGAACTCTACCGAAGGGGCTGCCGATTGCACGAGTGCAAATTTAATCATAAACGAGGCTAAGCTTCTACAAAAAAAGACAGGGATAAGGCAAACGGACTATAGCAGCTGATGTAGCCATAAATAATAAAGATAATAGAATGAAAAAATAAAATGTGCAGAGCTATTTCAGAATTTTACAGGCTATGTTGACTGTATGGCATTGAGTGGCAGGTGCATCACCGAAACGAAATGTAGGAGGCCAACTGATCTTAGGGTCAACTACATACATAAAGTAGATCCTATGCTATTTATTAAACAAAAGACCAATTGTGTAGAATTTATTTTGTTGAAATGTAGGCCTAAAGCAGTGTTTGTCTGAAGCACAGCAGGAAATCTGCAACATACAGTTTAATGTAAAGAATGTGTAAAGAATATATACATTTATTAATAAAGCCTAAATTTTCTTTATAAAAAATGAAAATGTAGAGTTCATAAATACATGGATATTAATGAGTACTACATGTGGCTTACATAAGAATAAAAATAGACCATGTGTTAAAACCATTAACCAGGCCTACCTGATTTATTGAATAGGTATAGTTGCATGATTAATGATATCACACGATGAAGATGCCGCAATAGGTGGTGCTTTGTACCCGCAAAAACTTTAAGAAGTTCTCTACATTGACACCGATTGCAGAACGGGTTGAAATGTTTTTAAAGGTACAATATGTAACATTGACACCGAGCGTTCAGAATGGGTACTGCAGTCAAATCATAATATTGGAGACCGTTCTCTGCAAGCCCCGTTCAGCTCAGATTTTCCCAGGTTGAGTATGAGTGCAACATATAATTTTGAGACGAAAAATCATTTTATTTTGACAGTGACAAGCGACAACGATTCCTACACTGTACGTTGATTAGATAATATAAATGTTTACAACAAAAAAAATACGCAAACTAAACTTTCCCAATAGCTGGTTAGCCTGGGAACCAGACGAACCTCGCAAGCTCATGTTTAATTTGCTCTGCAGATACGGTCTGGCACTATAGACTTTGCTATAGAGCTGGTAAGTCCCGCCCCTTCCGCTTAACCCCAGTGGACCTCTAGGTTGAAAAATCGTTAATGCAAGTGAATGTGAGAAAATAATTATTTTCTGGTCCCGTTTGAATTGTGCCATGAATGTCAACATATGTTGTCTGTGAATTTTTAATATAATTTTTCATGTTAAGAGTTTGAGTATATTGTAGCTAGCAGTTGTGAAAAAGACATAACGAGAAAGACTACATGTCGCCTATGACATCAGACGGGAATCTAAAGAAAGAACAGCCCATTTTGTTGGAATGGTGACATTTGGGTACAAAACACACAGGCATCTTGATCTAATGTTTCCTATGGATGTCTCCATAGATTATGGCAAAATACGCATTAGCATTAGCACTGTGATTTGCAGTGGCGTTTCTACATGTAAAAAACAGGTGGGGCTAGGCTAATATTTTTTATTATTATTATTTTTTTAATAATTAATATTAATATATATATATATATATATATATATATATATATTTTTTTTTTTTTTAACTCCACATTAAATGCACGGATGTTTTTGCCAGCGGTTTGGCTAATGCCAAAATCCCTTGGATGGTGGGGACCAAGGCGTTTTACCTCTAATTCTTCCTCCAGACTAAGGGTCTCAAATCTGTGCTCCAACAGATGATCTACCTCAGCGTTTCTCAACGGGGGCGTTCATAGAACCTAGGGGGCGCTGTGAAACTTTGCTTGTGTAGCGGTCATTATTTTTTACTTTTTAAACTTTCATGGTTTTCAAATATTTTCGGTGCAAAAATAGGATAACTGAAATAAAAATCCTTTTAACCCCCTTTCTAACCCCTCTATCGTCTCATCTACTTTTTACTTTATGCTCAGTACCGTCATGATCGCCATAGTAACGCCGATAAACAAACCCACCTCATCGCAGCAGCGTGGTGCTTCAGAAACTGTTTCGCCCTCCCCTGACTTCCACTGGTTGGTTTGCGGGACATGCAAAGCAAGCGGTGGATGGGGCATTACGCTAAGCAACATGAATCGCATCCATATTACATAGTAAGGCAACATAAGACGTGAATAAAGCTAACTCCGCTTAGCATGCTAATTGTAAACAATAGAACGTGCGCATTACGTGTAGACCACTGCAACGTCGCTTATTACGTCTGCGAACCGATAAACACTTTCATAAAGTACGCACACCAACCGGCACATACGCATTTAACACTGATGTTACAGGCGCTTAACTTGTATAGTAACAAACTACTTTAATTACTATTTGAACTTAAACGTGCTACTCTCCAACTCAGAACGAAGCGGATAAAGGCTGCACATGCGCAGCGTTGCTAGGCAACGTCACGTAAACAAAGGGAGTCTTTCGTACACATATTGAACCCAAGTTCGCGGGTTAACAGTTCAATAATCAATAAAAATGTACACAAGCACTGTTACGTATTAAACGTCAATAGCTCAATAATAAAACCTTTTAATAAAATTCTGAATACGTGAGGTGAGGACTAGGTCACTCGAGTCATGACTCATCACGCGCGCCACACACATTACGCTGTAGTGGAACGAACCATATATGTCCATGGCGGTGCCGGTGGGGCTAGCCCCACCAGGAAGTAAAAGAATCTCCGTCCACTTCAACAGAGAAACACTCTGAGCATGCGCATTTCAAATTTTCAAGCCCAATACACATTACATTGGGCTGGTGGGGCTAGAGCCCCTCTTGCCCCACCGGATGAACTCAGCCGGAAGAAGCAAGCTAGGGTCGACTAAAAATGAACTAAAAGCGCCGAACTTATTATTTTACAGTACTTTCTGGGGAGATTTTTTTATTTTATATATATATATATATTATTTTTTTTATATAATATATTTATTATATATATATATATATATATATTTTTTTTTTTTCTTGTGAGAGTAGGTGGGGCCGAGCCCCACCTGCCCCTAATGACCAGTCGCCACTGGTGATTTGACAAGTGGAGGGAAAATGTGTTATGGGGTGACGTCACATAGGCGACATGTAGTCTTTCTCGTTATGTCTTTTCCGCAACTGCTAGCCGAAGAGTCATACAATATACTGTCAATCTCTTAACGTGAAAAATTATATTAAAAATTCACAGACAACATATGTTGACATTCATGGCACAATTCAAACGGGACCAGAAAATAAGTATTTTCTCACATTCACTTGCATTAACGATTTTTCAACCTAGAGGTCCACTGGGGTTTAGCGGAAGGGGCGGGACTTACCAGCTCTATAGACCTCTGAAGAATAAGTCCCGCCTCCGAAGCTCCCGGTTCCCTCGGTCAAATGTCTATGGGAAATAACATTGGGTTTTTGAATGATCGTACATAACAAACTCTGTAGGTGGTGAAGAAGTAAAAGCTGTGTTACGTTTTGATCTACACACATTTTCCATCTAGTTTCAACTGGCTTTTTGGATTGTTGGTGCCGTTAAAGTAGTAAACGATTATAAATGCTATTTTAACGACAATCCAAAAAGCCAGGTCTATACATGCAAAAGGATTTGGTCCGGTACAAGATAGACCGACCAATCACAACCATTTATCTGAGAATTTTCAACAAAGATGGCTTCCGCTAATATAGAACGGTCTGATGATTATACTATCGAGATAGTAATTAACGGACTGGACGATATATTTTCACTAAAAGAACACACTAATGCACTTTTTTGGGGGGAATTAATATGTTTTTTCGTCGCTCAGTACTCGGTCAGACATTTCGTTGTTGTGATTGGTTGTAGGCCTGTCCAATTGTGTCCAGAGGCATTTTGGTCTGCACTTGTTGGTAACGCCCTTTGGAAAAGGACGTTAGAAAACCGTCTGTAAGAAAACCGTCTGTAAAAGTTTAAAATCAACCCGTATAGTAGACGGGCCACTGTATAAATACATGGTAAAAAGGGCCATCTTGTCACTCTCAAAGGAGTTTCTCTCTGAACCTTATCTCGTAATATCTCTGCAAACGACACAGCTCACATTTACTTGTTTCCGGCGCAGGCATTGTGCAGTCTCCTCCAAGAAGCTCAGCTCGAACATGGTCAAAATTATGTATCCATGATTAGCAAATTATAATCAGGTTCATGTGGCATCCGTCTTGAAATCCTCCTGGGCTGGCTGTCTCCATCTTCCCAATTCAACTCTAATATGAACCAGTGTTTTAGCAGCTCCTGCATCACCCTGTCGGGGTCACTTTCGCGCCAACGCCCGTATATAGGCCTACCATATCGCGATGTCCATTATCCCTTACTTATCTCATCTCTACCTGGGCTGCTCAGTCAAATGATTTAAAAAGAAGCAGAAAGCAGTTTAAAAACAATATATGTATTGAACAGCTACAAGTTGATCTTAAACAATGAAGCGGACACACTTTATTATTAGAAAGTGTTTGGCTGTAGTTCATAGTGAGTTGATAATCTTCCATGGTATCCTACAGTGACAAGGAAGGATACACTAACGGTGCCAGGACAAAGCATTGTGTCTTCAATTGCATGCCGTCTTTCTTTGCAGATTATTTCGTTCTTAAAGCCATACAATTGTGACACTACTGTAATACTGTGCACTGCAGTGATTGTCGAGTGTTTCAAGTGATTTTGATATGTTGAGTGGAGTTACTTAGAAAATAAATGTTTGGGCTGTTCTGGTTTTCAGATAAATGGCCAGATAATGTACTGTATGCATGGATAAATGGATTAGGTGTCTGTTAGTTGTATGGACCACATCCTTTAGCTCCAGGGCAACGCAATAGAAAAAGAAGAGAGCATTTATTTCTTGCTCTGATTTTGATGCTTTTTCACTTAGAATGTTTTTTTGTTTTTTTTAATGCAAAGAAAACAAGGATTTGGTAATTGAATGTTTGCAAGTTCAAATAGCCTATGTTTGCTTGTAATATTTTGTGAATCTGGAAAGGCTTTACCCAATCTGGTAAGGCCCCACCCAAAACAACACCCTAAACAACAATCATGACATATATACAGTTTTCCAGTAGATATCCTCAATAGAAAAATAATGTCAACATTTGTGCAGATTAGGTGGTTTATCCACTGCTTATATTCGTTAATTCATACATTTAGATCTATTGGATAGGTTACTGGTAGTACTTGGGGGGGGGGGGGGTTCTTTCCTTAAGTCATTTTTACTAGTTCATTTTGATTGACTATTTAAAATAAATGTGGTGGACCAATGTATTAAGTGACTCATGTGAGCATATGCAAAGATTGCAATTCTTGGTAGTAACCACTAGATGGTAGGACTGTTGAACTATTGTCACAAACTGATTTGTCCAAAGTATATTCACTGCATGCAACATATAGAATTATGTTGAACCTCCATTAGTAAGGTCAAAAGGAAGACAGAACCTGATGCGTACCAGTGTCAAAGGGTGTTAGCAAAGATAATCTGCGTCCATTGTGTAAAAGCTAATTGATTACCATGTGCACTGACTGAAAGCATATCTGCTGCTCCAGCACCACTCGGCTTCAGGAGTGCAACAGGTTTGATCATACTAGTGGTTGTTTGAGAGGCAGAAGCTGGACAAACTTCAGAAAGGATATTGCTAGATCTGCGGTTCATTAAGAAGAACTCTTTGCATCCATGTGCGGCTTGTCACCATTGTATGAGATTGCTTCTGCTCCTGTGTTTCTAGCATGGAGATTGAAAGAACAAAGATCTCCCCGCATGGTTTAAACGTTGTTCCGTTGTTATGTGGGTAAGAATAAGGAGAAACTAAAGGGCACACTGCCAGATACAGAGGTACCAGTAAGACAAAGATGGGTAGCCACTCAGTTCAGAGGTGAAATGGTCTCATTGTTAAGTGTGAAAGGGCAAGTTTGCAGGGTCCAGTCAGCACAGACAGGAAACACAGTCATTAGTCTTTGGCTCCTCGATGGTGAGAGATGACTGGGGTTCAACAAGCGGTGAAAGACATTGGTAAAGTGCTTTTGCTGTTTTGACAACTGTTTGTACTGAGCATGATCTGGAAGAAGAATTATGAATACAATTAGTTTTCTTGTCTTGACCATTGACATAAAGTTTTATCGACTTAAATGTTTATGCTCAATTGCAATGCATTGCAATTGCAATGCATAAACTATAAAAAGGATGGACTTGGACTTACTTGGACTAAGTGGGCCAGTGTTGCTTTGCACTACAGACAAGAAGTTGTTCTCTGTGAGACTGCAACATCCATAATTCCCGCTGTCAGCGGGGTTGGTTAAACCTGTTGCAAACAAAAATGTTTTTCAGCGCTACATGCATTGCATTAATCTGTTTTTGTTGCACTGCAGCAGCAGAACTTGCCATTTCTGACTGTGAAGGCTAACTGTAGCACTTCCAATAAGGCGTTTATCATTTTCCATCACTGCATAATGTTTATAAAAGTTTTTGGGCTAGAGTTAGGGTTAGGGTTTTGGGCAAACGCAAAGGTTCTCATGTATTATTTGGGGCTACATCTGGGATTATTCCATTAAATTATTGTGATAATTTTACAATTGTTTCTTCCAATAAAGCATGCTGTATTATTAAAAAGTAAAAAAAAAGTCTTAATATTTGAATGGAATTGTCCAGCAGTACACTTGAACATTAAGTTGGATAACAGGGCAGAACACAGAGAGGCACCATGTAGAGTACTACACAAGCAGACTTCTGCAAATAGAAGGTCAATGAGGTGTGAAATATACAGCTACTGGTCAGGGATGCATGCAGGGCTGTACATGCAGTACATACAGTGCTGTGCTGTATTCAGGTGGCCCTCTCTGTCCGGCTAAGACATTGCAAGGATGGATAACAAAGTGCTTAAAACAAAAATAGCCGTATCTAGCCTTTTTCTCAACTCTACTCTGGATGATAAGATAAGAACCTACTTGGGGTTTTAATGCAGAAAGTTTACTCTAAATCCTACCTCTGGTTTGGGTTTCCTGCAACGCCTCTTCCTGATGCGGCGCAGAACACAACCTGCTTACGTAAATAAGCGGGGGAGAAAGCACAAGGAGCCAAAGGTGAGCCCCTGTTGCCATATTTCACAGGAGGCACCATTGTTTAGCTTCACACTCGTTCCTTGCCATGCAAAGAATTTTCCGCTGCCTGCAATTTACTAACACCACAAAATGTGTTGTTTGTGTTTAAATAAAACCTGACAACTTTTGTTGGAGGCGAGTTGGTGAACGTGTGACAATTCCTAGCTGGGGGAGGACTCTTAGGAAACAGCCGTCTTCCCCGTGCTTTGTGCAGTGGTACATGCAATACTCCAGACATGTTTGTTCATAGATCACTCAATGACGGCATGGCTTGCACCCCAAAGTTGTATACACTTGTTTGTATAAACCTCTTCATAACAGTCTTGAACATTCTTCTCTACATTCTTGTTTGTGGCTTGGGTTGCTGTAGCCAGTCATGTCGGTTGCGTGTTGAAGTCTTCCAAGAGCAATATTTTCCTTGGATACAATTTAAATGTGTACAGGCAGAAAAATTAAAGAATGTTCACCGTCCCAAACGTTACTAGACTTGATGTTTTATTACATCTGTAAAAAACGGTGAAAGAAAAAATGAAAACAAAGAATGTCTGAGGTGCACCCTATTGACTTATTAACCCCTTTTGCTTGCCCCGCCTTCTTTTGTCTTCAAGAGGGGGAGAAGTTCAGCAAGTTCTTCCGACTGGCGCTACGGAACCGGTCAGAGGTTCGGGCCTGCTGCGTCTTATCTGGACGTCGGCTCGGTGGAGCAATGTCTGGGTCATTACAACCATGTTTGTGTCAAAGAAGGTTAAAGAAACAGACACACATTCCTCAGCGACAGCAAAGGTGAGTCTGGAAACCAGAGGCAGCCTCCACCCCTCCTTACTTCCCTCTGCAAAGCCTCAATAAATTCATGGCCATCAAGGATGTCCCTTCCCGCCGCCCTGTTTTCCTCCAGTAGATGTCTGTCAGTTCAAGCCGCTGGTGAGGTAACTGCGTAGGCGATATGCCCAGGTTCGGTTCCCCTCTCTGTCAACCCACCTTCCTGTCTGTATCCTTGTCCTGTCTGTTAAGGCACGGAAAGCCCATACAAGTTCAATTTTTAAAAATGACATATCTGACTCATGATTTTTACGTAATTCTTCCACTCTCTGGGGTCTAATTGTTGTCTCCGTGTGTATATGTCTTTGTTCTATTCTTAATGTAATTTCCCTGAATTTGTTGGATTTCCCTCATAAAACGTGGCTACGGTTTGCTTTTGATTGAGAGGAAATTATTTGAATCATTTGTACTTTCCACAATAAAGTGACATTGTATTCCTGTTTCCATGTAAATGGAAAGATGACGAGGAGGACAGTTCACAGGGCAAAAGGGATATTGCTATATTTGGGAAAAATAAATGACGGTTGGGTTGGGATGGTTGGGTTTTACTGAAATGCTGTGTCTAATTCTATATTGTGCAATTTACGAACATTTTGATTTTGAAAAAAAAACAAAAAACCTTTACAGCATGTTTTCAGGCAATCCTTGTGAGGAATTACCACAAGGGGAACCCTACTATCCAGTCCACATGTGAGGGACTGGAGAGCCAGCAGTCTCCAGTCCAGTTGATGATAATATATGGGGCCCAGGTCAGTGAGACCAAAGGGGATGTCCAAGGATAAATAAAGACTAGTCAGTTACGCATGCAGCACCAGCCACGCCGCCCCACGTCTGTTTTCGCTTCACACTATTATTTGAAACGTCAAAACAATTTATACAAGAGGGAAACAAATAACCCCACAGGTTGGGATGTTTACAGTGATGATGGCATCCTGCCAACATGGCTAGGAGCAAATATTTATAGCCACGCCTCACACTTCAGCTCAGCTGTGTAGAAGTGACACAAAATTGGATGCGTTTTGGTGATTGTCTTTGTCCATTTGACAAAATAATATGACCTTTTAATTTTTAATGAGAGAACGGTATGTTTTAAACCTCACAGGAAGCTACGGACCACAGTGCGCGACCTCAAGCCAAAACATGTTTGTGTTCATGCTTTCCAATTTTCCGGTTTCCGGTTCTGGTTCGGGTCCATGCCAGGCCCATGTGCCACATTTTGCCTAATAAATTCTAAGAAACACATCACGCATCGATCAGATTTTATCGAAGGGCTATTTTCAACGGCTGTCGTGGCTTTGCTTCAACAAAAGGTGTACATCCGCCTTCCTTTCCCGTCCCTCGCCTCTTGAGTCCCCAAGAGCCATACCTCACGGAGGTCGTTGACACTGACACGAAACAAGACCCCTTGGCCCGGTGAGTCCACCAGTGTGAGGCTGTATCCCCCCCCCCCCCCCCCCCAGAGGGCACCGGAGAGGGGGGCCATACATCTTCTTCAGGGCTAAATAAAGAGCCCCACTTGATGGGTACACTCTGATAACATAAATCAGGATATCCCATGGCGAGAGACGGAGAGGAGCCATTGTTTTCTCGTCAAGTGGGCAGCGATCGTGGCGGACAAGGTGCACATGATATACGTAGGCAAAAGAGAGAGGGGGAGAAAGAGAGAGAGAGAGAGAGACAGAGGCTGTGGTTGGGTTGAGTCCTCGTGTTCTAGTTTGGTCCAGGACAACCCCAGCAGACGGCAGGAGAGGAAAGGATGGGTGGAAGGAGGCGCTGTGCGTTTACAGGGGTTTCGTTTCTCCACTGCTAGTCGTAGCGCCAGTGAATACTTAAACGCCTGTGTAAAGAGCTTCAGCTCATCATTTAAAATCTCTGTCATTAATCGATGTTCATCTTAGTGATACTAGTCTGTAAGCGATAACATAGTCAATGGTTAGTGGAATCGTGTGTCATGTGTGATAGGCCTTTATGATTCTAGGCTGCATTGTGCGTTCTTGAGGACCAAGTGGATTTTGCAAGTATAAATAGAGCATCACCTGAATGTTGAATACACCCCTTCATCCAAACATCCATATCACTATTTACCATATTCAGAGAAGTACAAAGAAAGAAAATAAGCAGAACTCGGTGTACACACGAAAGGGGAATTACGAGACTGAACAAGGAAAAGGGATTGGCGTACCTTTTCTTTCCGAAAACAAAACACACACACAAACACACACACCGTGATTGCATCCAGATGGGTTTACCAGCACAGTGCTGCATTAATTAACGGAAGCAAGGAAGTGCTTCCCAGGGACTTCATTGTGATCCAGTGGATTGTGTGGGGGGGTTGATGCTGGGGGTGTTTGGGTGGGGGAGTGGGGGGGGGGGGACCATCCAAAAAACCTTTGGCTCTTGTTGCTGATACCTGGCCTGTACCCCATCTCCGGGTACTGAATGATCGTGGAATACTTGGAACCCCAGCCTCCGACATCCGTTCTACAACTACCTTTTGCAGAGGATGTCAGATGACCGTGTGAGATATCCAGCATGAGTCAGAAGAAGTTCTGCCAAACTTACCATTCAGTCCAATGCCAACGCCACTCCGTGTTCTTCCTTCCCGTGCTCCGGGGTTGTGGAAATTTTGCTAGCGAGCGCGCTGTGTAATCCAAGGGCGGAAATATCCCAGACCTATTGTTTTGTCTTTGTTGGTAAACATGTAGCATACCAAACCTAAAGATGGTTGACCCATGAGGGATGTTGCTTTATATAGAAGCTACAGTATTAATAGGCAACGTAATGACACATTTAGGCCAAGGGCAGGGTTGGCAGGATTACACAAGGATAGGATTCAGGTGAAGAGTGAGCTATCTACGTCCAAGTTCTGCACCTTCAGGTAAAAACATCAGGACACAGCAAATGTGCAAGTGTGTGTGTGTGTGTGTGTGTGTGTGTGTGTGTGTGTGTGTGTGTGAGACGCCAGCTGCCCTTCCATACCAGATGTATGCTTGCCTGTGCTCAGTGGGTCGTTAGTGTAACTGGGAGCACCTTGGCCCGTACAACAGCTGCCCCAGTTCTCTCTCTCTCACTCTCTCTCTACCCCTCTCTCACTATCTCTCTGTCTCTTTCTCTCGCTTTTGATCATTCCCTTGTCCTCATCCTCATCCTCATCCGCTTATCCGGGGTCGGGTCATTCCCTTGTATTACCTCTAAAACTTGGTTTGCTTTTCCTCTTTCTGCCAGAACCCCCTGAGCAAGGCTTGTAACCCCTATTACGTGTTCCCACAGACATTGGCTTGGATTGGTTCTTTTATCATCTGTTCTCTGGTCAAACGTAGGCCTACCCTTTCAGAGAGATAGGCTCAATCTAGAGTCCAACGGGGCCGTGTTAGCATACATCCCCCCTGCTGGGGGCAACAGCCTTTGTTTGGAATAGCCCACGAGCAAGTCAAACTTGGAAAAAAAAGCCTAGCCACGGCTTGCACCTTCGCTCCGAGCAGCCGAGAGGAAGTTCCCTCCTAGTTCATGTCGTTAACTTGGCTCCAATAAAAGCATCCGTTTGCACCTCTCTGGACAACAGGAAGTCTTTGTTTATCGAAAAACATCCCCTTGGCAGACCCCAAGGGTGTGACCCCCGTTCTCTGCCCCTTCCATCTCCCCCCCCTGACCTCCCCCAACAGCTTCCCTCCCTAGCTGCACAGTGGCAGGGTGTCCCGGAGTAGCCATGTTGGGGCCCCGTTTTTTCACTCCCGGCGTTTGTCGCTTCACCGAACAATACGCGTAGGACAGAGGCCATGAAGTATGTGTGTCTACGTCTCGGCGTCTGCGTCACACCGCCGCGCCGGCGGTTTGTCAAAGTGCCCTCTGCCGCGTATTATTAAACAAAGCTGGGTCTTTGACATTCCCCTTCGTCCAAGTCACCTAAAGTAGGAAGGGGCAGTACAATAGATGTACAATGAGGTGTTCTCGAAGCGTACAGATGATGTCATGCTATAATTAGTACACCTGGAGCTCTAGGTATCCACTCTAAACAGTAACAGTTCAGTCACACACAGTGAGTGAGAAAGACGTACAAAATAGATTATGGCGACCCAATCAATAGGTTTTTATTACATGTCCAGCAAAAGATCCATGTTATTCACAGTTGGGGTTCAAAACATTTCCTGGTCATATACCATACATACGCACACCCACACACACACACACACACATGCATATGCACACACATGAGCGTACACACACACACACCATTCTCCCACACACACACTCTCAAATATTTATATATTTCAAAATATATATATATATATATATATTCTTACATAGATAAGCGGTATATCAATTACTAAAGTGTGGCTTTCTGTGCAGTATCCATAGCAATAATAGAGCAACTAAGATGTTACATGACCTGCCGTTTGAATACGTGTTACAACCAAATGTACTTCTACAGGACATTACCACATCGCAACTATGCAGGCAGGTGCTAGCTAGGTGGCCTAACATGGCATTCGTTTTTGAGAAACTGCTTAAATGAATGTTAAATATGACTTGTCTTCCTTCTTTGTAAATGCGTACTAAATGAGTAATAGAGATGATCTTGACGAATTGCAGCTTGTTTCACATCTGCGGTCCTCTGAAGGTGATGAGACATTTGGTGTGAGAAAGCATGATGTACACTAAGAGAAGTACCTGAGCTCAAGTTTCTTCATTCAGCTTTCTAGGAAACGGCTTTGCTCGCAATACTTTGGGCATTGCCAAATGCCTTTACAAGGTGCATGATACAAATCGTCACAAACATTCACAGCGGATGAATTTGTGATTGCTCTACTGTTTTTTTTGTTTTTTTTAAATCTACGACCCCCTGCCCCCTTCCCGGAGAAACACAAGCGTCAATCCCAATCCTGGCACCCCGTTCCCTCCCTTCCTAGTCCTCTCTGTGCACCCCGGCTGCGCCCTCGTCTCCTTGCCGCGACTGTTCGTGGCTGTGGTTCGCCGCCGTCTTGCCGCCGGCCTGCTGGCGGCGGGCCGACCCGTGCCGGCGCTCCGACAACCAGTTTGCGACGCTCATGGCGAGGCGGAGGAGGCCCAGGCTGAGGCAGTGCACCTCGGAGGGGATGGGGATGTCGGAGAAAATGGCGTGGTCCCGGCACATCAGCGCCGCGCTGCACTCAAAGTCCTTCACCACGTTGAGGATCTCCTGGCGCTCCGCCTGCCGCATCATGCCCCGCACGTTCAGCAGCGTGGACACGTGCCTCTTCCTGTCGGGATGGTGGGGAGGGGGGGGGGGGGGGTTCAAAACACTGGGATGAGAAGGGGTGTGCGTGGACGTGGTGCGTGTTGGAACTTTTCTCAGGGCCAACCGTGCCCATGCAGTGCCTATGCACCATGCACCATCCCCCATGCACCTTTATCCGTGTATGGATGCTAAGAGTGTACATGCAAGGAAGGCTATCATATCAGACGGCTTCATCACTGAGTACAGGCCAGGCAGCCCCAAGCGGACAGAAGTTTTTTTCTGAATTCCTTATTCATTACTCTTATCATCCACACCCTGCCCCCGTCCCCGTTCCCCCCCCCCCCGCCCCACACTACCCAAGCCCCCGCTTGGATTCCAAGCCGTGGCACCAGACTGTCTCCCCTGGGGGTGGCAGGAATAGGAACTCCCCTGCACTTCCTGTCTGCTGCGCCATGGGTCATGCGTCACAGCCGGCGGTGAATTGCCAAAACTGTCACCTGAGCTTCAAGCAGCAACACAAACAGCCTCGGGAGAGGGGGGGGGGGGCTGGGACTCCCCTTGAGGGCCTCTTCAGCCTCTTCTATTCTCAAAACAGACCCTTGTCTGTCGCCCAAAATAGCGGGGTTAATGTAGTTATGTTTCCGCGAGTCTTTTCCTTGTTTTGATCCATTGTGTCAACAAAAAGACCATACATTCTCTTTCGATTTCCCCACCTTCGGCCGAGTGCCAAAAACAGCCCTGTGAGTGTGTGGCTCTACACACGACATGGCGGCCCACGGCGACAGTGGAATCTTTTCATGGGATGAGTGACACCTGAGTCATTAGCAGGGGAAGTGGTTTTGGAGCGGTGATGAATTGCTCACGCCTTACCGTATATCTGGAAACTCTTTCACCAGCACGGCAACTTCCATCTGAATAGAGGGGGTGTCTTCCAGGAGGATGATGTCAGCCAGATGGCAGATGAGACTGTCCAACCAGGACGAGCCAGACTCCTAAGATGACAGAGAGCTTTGATACTTGATCTGAAGCTTAAATGGTATAAAACGATCAAAAGGTAAAAGGTATGGCAGTACCATATATAAAATAGAACGGTTGGATGACTATTGCTATTCAAGGGGAATTCTAAACCTAACGTTTTTTTGTTGTTTTTCAATATGGAGCTCATAGAATGACAAAATACGTATGTGTTATTGAGGACTACAACGGATTGCAGGCCAAAGATAATTTCCCGCCGAGAGACGTGAGGAGCTTGCACACGTTTTTTTTTCCACATATTTTTTCCTGAAAGTGCAGAGCTTGTCGGAATCCTTTGGCCTGCATTCACTAAAAATATCTGTGTTGTTGTTTTTGAGGCTGCCATTAAAAACGCATCCCCTGCGTTTGCACTGAAACGTTGTCCTGCTCTCGGGCAAAAGGGGCCCCCAAGGCCATCCGAGAGCCACATCAAAGCCAGCCAGCTGACGGGAACAGGAAGTTCCTTCTGAGCACAGAGGCTTCCTGTTGTCAGCCGGTAGGTGACGGACACTTGTTTGAACTCGCACACACACAGGGGGCAAATGCCATGCTGGCAGGCCCAGCTCCTCTGAACCTTTTTTCCCTTCCATGGCTGGGTCTAATGTCAGGCCACTTCATCTATCTCCATCTCACTGACGGCAGCCATTTTTCTGCACGCTGTCCTGTATCAACACTGTCTGAGTTATTTGTGACCTGGAAAACCCAAGGGTCGGGCTGCATTCAGAGTCACCGGCCCGCTGCCTTCCAGGCCACTTCTGGTCTGCACTGTTAGCAGTATGCTTCATTGGGATATTTGTACAGGATATTCGTTTCCTGAAAAAGCATGCCCGGTTCCAAACTCTGAGGTCCTTGGCCACTCTATTGGCTCAATTAAAAATGACTTGTAGGACCTTTTGGGCAGACTCAAAATGGAATGGAAAATAAATGGAATTGTAAATAGAAGTGCTTAGTTGATGGTAAATGGAGAGCAGCATCTAGTCCATTTGGCAATAGCATTGATAGAAATGTATCCATTTTCCTTATTAAGGTTAGCATTCGCACAACTGAGAGAAATCGACGTGGTAATTTGACAAGACAATGTTGAATCTTGAGACCCGTGCTGCTTACCAGATCCTTGAATAGTCCCTTGAGCTGTTTGGCCTCATCCTGAAGCCGGAAAGCCATCCTCTTCCTCATCTTGGAGGAAGTGCAGATGACCCGTCCCCGCAGTATGGCTCGGACATACTCCACCAGGACTCGTCTGTGCACCTCGCCCACCAGGATCTGACATGGAAGTAATGAATTATCAAACCATGCAAAGCCCAACTACTGAAGCAGTGTGATGGAACTGTGATTCAGGTCAAACTATTAGCCGTACCTGGTACGGTGGCGGGTCCATCCTCCGGAACTTCTTAAAGTTCTGCTTGATGCTTGCTTCAATTGCCTCAAAGGCCACAGTGTTGTTCAGCCATTTCCTCTTCACCAGCTTGTCAAAAAAAGGCTGGAAAGACAAAGAAAACGCCACAGGTAAAGCCACAATTTATCAAAAGTCAAGACTTTACGTTACTAGTTAACAATTGTGCACATCTCTTACCCTAATGTGCTCAAACAGTCTGTCGGTCAGAACGCGCACCGATTGGTTGACTATCCTGTCCAGGGATGTGTTAGCTCTCTGGGCTATCTCCTCACTGCCCTGTGGGTCACACTGCCTGCAGCGCTGCACAAAGGTCCTAGAGGAGCACGCAGGATGCAGATGTTATGTTTTCACCAACAGTGCTTACAGTGATCACAGAGACAAATCTTAAAGCAACAGCTCGGCATTGGGTATCTTTCTCAAAGACACTTACAGGTAGGTTCATTAGGTTCATAGTTCATTGGAAATCCAAATCCGACACAGGACATTTCAGGGGGCTCTATGCGTTTCTGTACCACCAATTTTGATGATGTTCAATAGAATGTTATTTCCCAATCTCCCACTTTATTGCCAATTTACCTGAGCGGAGGGCAGCAGTTGACCAGAGCTATTGTTCTGGAAACGTATCCGTCTCCTCTATCTCCAAACTCGGCCTGGGTCTCATGGAACATCTCCACCTTCCTCTGAAAACTGGACACGTGGAAGTTTTTATGAGTTCACATTGCATATACCAATCGCATACATCTCAAAAAGGATATTAATGGTCTGCATTAAGATATATAAAGTTGTTAAAAGGCGTACACTGTCATTTATTTATTTTTTATGTTAGACAAGTAGACAATTGCTACTTTTGGTGATCAAAGTCAAAGTATCATATTGTCACATGTTTCATATAACTTGGTCATTATGGTCGTGGAAATTCATCAAGAGTCACCTACTTAAAAAAACACCTAATTGCAAATGCAATTCTGTATAAGCTAGTCAACTTT
Source organism: Micromesistius poutassou (assembly GCF_964030765.1). Classification (NCBI taxonomy): domain Eukaryota; kingdom Metazoa; phylum Chordata; class Actinopteri; order Gadiformes; family Gadidae; genus Micromesistius; species Micromesistius poutassou. The sequence goes on from NC_140280.1 coordinate 15,046,376, forward strand.
AAAGTATTGAGGAAGGCCAGTACTCACCTATAGAGGAAATCGGCTAGTCCTATGAGGCAGCAGCGAGCCACTCTGGAGCCCAAAAACTGGCTAACAGTTGTGGATCTGTCCAGGTCAACCTTTAGTCTCTGAACCAGATACATAGGCAGACATTAAGCTTTACAATTGAAACAAGACAGTTGGAAACTGACTAATTTCCCAAAGCATACTGTGTGAATAACACAAGGCTGTACCTGGATGACAGAACGTGCCAGATTGGACTGAAACTCCTCTATGTGCAGAGTTTGGGCCCATCGCCTCTCCTCTTCATCCAGAACCTGGGTCAGTTCTGTCTCGACTTTATCCTGAAAGTCATGAATATGTTATATTATAAGTATTTCCTTCTTCGCAAAAAGTACAATAATCAAAATGCTGTTTTTTTTTACCTTGACAATATTGAGGCAGTCTTGTTCCAGCCTGTCCACTGTGTCCTGGGGCAAAATCGGCTCCAGATGGGAATAATTGATATGTGCAGAAACACCAATATTGCCTAGGACATCCCTGGTGGAAGATTTACATCAAACATAAATACCTGCATCCTTTATATATATTCATTGTGTATCTTTGGCTACTCAAGGGTGTTAAACGTTCAACTTGAACCATATAAAGTGTCGGACATACCTGTTGTAAATATTGTAGAACCAGTCCAACAATGAGTACACGTCTGTGATCTGCAGCGGGCCGCCTGTGATAGTCCGCAGCCGCTTGGCCACGGCCCGGTGGTAGCTCTCCACGTACACCTGGAACGCGGCAAACTCCTCGGGGTAGATGGACACGGCATTCCTCCTGGCGGCGTCCAGGTCGTCCACCATGCGACTCCTCAGGCTCTCCAGGTAGAGAGCGAGATGGCCCGCCTTGGTGTCCATCTGGCTGGGCAGGCTCCAGTCGGTGGCCTCTGCCACTGCCTGCCTCCACTTCTGCTTCAACCTCCGTGGCCTGTGGCTGGGCTGGCTGGGGTTCTGGGGACAGCCCTCTCGCTGAGGCTTGTCCTCTTTTAAGGCCCAGGAGGCATCGGCGTGCTCCTCCTGCTGGATCACCAGCACCACAAGGCCCAGGTTGGGCCCTGCGCTGGGCTGGCGGAGGGACTCGCGCACTATGTCCCACATCTCCCTCTGCAGAGCCTCGTAGAGGAGCTCCACATCCTTGGCCTTGCGCCGACCTGAGTCCAGCGTGGCGTTGGAGCTGAGCAGGTCGTCCTGGAGGGAAGGCGTTGAGGAGCCGATGCTGGACGGGGTACTGGGGAAGCTCGGGGTGAGGGCGGAGTTCGATGCGTTGGGCAGTAAAGAGAGCAGCTCACACTCCCGCTCCAGCTCCTGAATGTGTGTGTCGGCCTGAAGGAGGTCCCGGTTGTTCACCAGCTGTAGGATCTCCAAGACTGTTGGTGGGAGAAGAGAGAGTCAGGATCCTTTCTCAAAGAAAGCACAAAAAGGATGGAAGAACAAGCAAGAAGGTCAGTTGAACAATGTGTTGCTCTGTGACCTCATTTCTAACCGTGGCCAGGGTCCTGGTAGAGCTATGAACACCAGCTTGGGTGAATGTGTATCTAGGGAAGATGGGACCTGCAGTTGGAGGAAGTGAAGTGGTTTCCTGACCCCACTGTCGGTTGATGATTCAACACAGTGGATGACCTTGTAAACTCATTGCAGAGCGTTCTAGGATTGAGAGGAAATTCAACTGGACATTGCCAGGAAGTTCAATGTTCTCTCTCAATACAGTTTAACAAGCCTAGCTCCAATGTGTTAACCTTGCGAGGCAAGATCACCATCATGCGAGAATCCATCTTACCAGGCTTCAAGTTATGCGCTTGTGGCCGAACCACAGTGCTTCGGACCGATCAGCATTATAAGAGGAGAACTACGTGTGATCGGCGTGGTAGATGGCGATACACAGAGGGTTCATCCAATCACCTGCCAGGTATTTTTTTGGGCTTGCCCCTTGCTTGCCCCTTTCCAAACACTTTCCAAGGATGACTTCCCAGATGGTTCGGTTCTAACAAACCATCTGGCGCTTCAGGTGACCAATGTGTTGGGCCATTGAAGAATTGCCATGGCAAGCAAAGAGCCAACGTCACAGCCGTTTTTCACAATCTCGGCAGGTGTCCAACGCGCGGATCTTACCTGAGAGCGGCTCCCTGGGTTTGACGGCCGGCTCCTCCTCCTCCTCCTCCTCCTCTGTCTCGAAGGAGCCCCGGTCAGACATGGATTCCCGCTTCAGCTTACCCAGGCTGACCATCTTGAGGAAGGAGGGTCGCCGGCGAGCCTCTGCCTCATGGTCCGTGCTCAGATCCCCGCAGGGCAGGCTCTCCCTGCGCATCTCCCTCCGCCTGCCTGTGAAGCTGATCACCAGAAGGCCTCCGTGAGCAACCCTCCCACCAAACGGTTCGACGGTTGCAACTGGTGTCCTATCATAATACCAGTAAATGTTGTACTCAGATTTGAAAAGTCTGAGTTAATTTCCCTGTGTGTGTGTGTGTGTGTGTGTGTGTGTGTGTGTGTGTGTGTGTGTGTGTGTGTGTGTGTGTGTGTGTGTGTGTGTGTGTGCGTGTTAAGGTATAGAAGTAGAGCATCACCCAGAAATGGAATGCCACATATTTGCACATGTACAAAACTTTCCTGCCGTTGGGAATGAGGACAATGTCTCGGTTAAAAATAGCTCCATTCACGGAGCGACGCAAGTTCACAAAATAGACCTGACAAACAAGAGCAGTTCCTGAGATCAACAGGTTTGTGACCGGGTCATTAAGTAACTCTTAAGGTAGTAGCAGAACTATGTGGTGGTATGAGTGAATCTGTGTTACTTGAACCTGACAATGGTTTGTTTTCTGAAACCTTCTGGAACCTCTCGTCTGGGATCAACTGTGTTATTTCTGTTGATGCTATTTATGTGTTTGTTATTCTCCAGGGAACCTGTAGCATCTGGAAACACTATGAGAGCTAGAAAATGTCCCCCATTGGATTTGTTTTTCAAATGGCTTTGAGTGAATTTACAAAGATCTTATCTTGGGATAATAATTCAGTCAAGACGCAACTACCCATTGCATCACCGGTTGCTACAACTTAGAGAGGATGATGAATTCTCAATCTGTCTAATGTTTTTAATCTTAATTCATAAAGTTATTAACCGTAGAACCACTTATTCAATGCTATTCATGTTATCATGTCATAAGCGAGGTCATAACCCCTCTATCATCAGTGGCGCCTCTGCAGCTTCCTCTGCTCACCGGAGAAGTGTCATGATTTCCTCTGAGCTTCTGCGTAGTCCTTTCCTTTTCTCCTTCTCCGGCGTGGGTGTGGTGGCGCCCGCAGGGCTGCGCTGGGCCGTGCCCCCGCCCCCCCAAACGCTACGGCCGGAGATGCGTAGCCCCTTGCCCAGCTTCCCCAGGGTCTTGAGGGGCGACACGCCGCAGATCCTCTCCAGCGTCCCGCGCAGGGGTCTGCCCTTGGGGTTCCCCGCCCCATGTCTCTCGGCGTTCACCTCGTTCTCCTCCACCTCGCCGTCCCGCGACGTCCGATGCTGCTGCTGCAGCTGCTGCTGCTGCTGCTGGCGGTAACCCCTGACCTCGCCCATAATGAGGCCCGGGTCGTCACCGTCGTTCCTCTCGTCCTCCGTGAGGTCCACTTCGTGGAAGGGGTTGAGGTCCTTCATCTCCTGGAGGTCCTGGAGGTGGTTCAGGTCATTCAGGTCCTTGAGGCCCAGGTCCAGTCGGGGCAGGATCAGCTCCCCGTTGCTCCGGGGAAACTCGTGGCAGCTCTTGGATCTGCCCGGGAGCTTCTTTAGAATCGGCATGTCACACTTTTTGGTTTCAACAAACTGAAAAGTTCAAATAATTGTGACGGAATTAGCACCTCAGTTTTTACTTCATATGACACAAACAACATATGACTACATGTGACACAAATACATTTGAAAAACTGTCTAGGATTAAGCCCAAGCTCAAAATAAAGGAATTTTTGCGACATCCCTTCAGGTCAGTTTCATAACACTGCTTGCCAAATACTCAGGAAATATGGATTCTAAATATTATTGAATTTAGAGAATGGCTGTGTATTTTCCTTGACAAAATACACGTGTTGGACAAACTCATATGAACAATATCTATTGATGCCAAATAAACTTGTTTGACTGGATTAAAATGTTTCACCTTTGAGTGACAGGAGAATAAAGATTTGTAATCATTTGGATTATATTCAGACAAATAATAGAACAATAGGTTGAAGCTTTTCAATATTAATATGGCACAACTTTAGACAACCTTTGAAAATGTATTTATTAAATGAATTGATGAAGATATGTGTATTATTGGCTATTATTTAAATTGTCACCAGATTTCTGAATCTTTTTTTTACTTCACTGTGACACCGTGACCATTGTATTCCAAGATTTTATGCTTAAACAGGAAGTTCTGGCTTTCAACGATTATGAAGTAATTATGGAAGAGGATATCAATTCAGATGGAAAACACTTGATTAATATTACAGCTGCAAAGTAATAACAATACACCTGTATAATGATTGGAGAATATCTCAGCTCAAATAAATAAACAGGAATTTTGTCTAAGTATTTTTTATGTAAAACAAACCTTAATTTTTTTTGTACAATTAAATAATGTTATTCTTTTATGCAACCTCAAATTTATTTTTGTTGTTGTTCAAATTAATTGTATTATATAGCACATGCCAGACATAAGTGCTAAGAGGTGCAAATTATGGGTAAAGACAATTATAATCTCTTTTAAAACTTAAAACTTTTTAATTTTAACTTGAAGGGGGTGAACTATTTGTACAACTATATAAATTTGAAATCTACTCAGGGAATTGCTTTGTTTGTGTGCATTTTTGCACTATCCAGAAACTGTCTTCTTTAATAATCGAATACAGTAACCATGTATTTTTTTAGTAACTAAAACAATAAACTATGTTCAAAACAATGTGCTCTCATCTCAGCCAAATATGTTGTTTTACCCTTGGTATCAGATATATAAGAAGGGTCCATTCATCTCAATGTTCTCTGAATCTCCAGACTTAAGTATTGTTTAGACACTTTGTCAGCAGTATTATGAAATCTCTCCATGCAACCCAAACACTAGTTAAAGCTTCATCACTTATTATGGCTTCTTAGCTGTAGGCCTACTTGTGCTACACAGTTGTTATTATTATTATTATTATTATTACAACTGTAAGATACCTGAGACATAATCTTATAATCAGCTTTCACACATCGAAGAGGAACAATGGGGAACGTTTTCGGCGCATTGAAAATAACAGCCCTGACGTAAGAAAAACATACATCAGCAATACCTCACAGAACATCTGATCATTAAAGATCATGGCAAGCCTTGTATCTCTAAGAAACAAATCTACACCTCGACCCAATCCCAACCCCAGCCATTCAGGAGTCCCCCGGACTCCCATGACCACAGTGAAGCATTCGATATGAAGAAGAAGACTCTGTAGGTCCTGCTGGATGCTGCTTACCTGGTGTGACGGTCGTGCAGAGCTTCAGTGCAATCTCATCCTGGAGAGAGCTGCATGTATAAGCCTCCACTGGGTCTCCACTGTGTGTGCGTATGTGTATTGTTTGGGAGACTAAAAAAAAGTGTGGGAGTGTGGCCGTAAGTAGACTCGGTGGCCCATGAGAGAGAGAGAGAGAGAGAGAGAGAGAGAGAGAGAGAGAGAGAGAGAGAGAGAGAGAGAGAGAGAGAGAGAGAGAGAGAGAGAGAGAGAGAGAGAGAGAGAGAGAGACGGCCTCTATTGTGGTGGAGGGTGATGATTTTTCCTCAGGAAGTGCCCGTCCCCCGTTCTCCCCCCCCCCTCCCCCCGCCCCCCCCGATCCCATCCCATCTCTAACCCAACCCACCTCCTCTTATCCCGCCCCAGAGACTGCTCTAACCACTGAGTTTGAAGGTGACAACTGCATGGCAACGGTGGATGATGTTGAAGGATGAGATAAAAAAAAAAAGTGTGGAGAAGTGGAGATACAGTTTGCACTTCCATTCCATGTGTGTGTGTGTGTGTGTGTGTGTGTGTGTGTGTGTGTGTGTGTGTGTGTGTGTGTGTGTGTGTGTGTGTGTGTGTGTGTGTGTGTGTGAGTATGTTTGTTTACTTGCTTCCTCATAGGGGACAAGTTGTCCGGGACCTTGAACTCCATACAGAAACTAGAAAAATGAGCAGTCACTCCACACATCAAAAACACATGCAAGAGCGACACGTGCTGAATGTATATATGCTCAAGATTCAATAAGTGGTCTTTAACGTCACCCATTTTATCACCAAAATCAATATATAGTCTAATCTTTTACCTCCTTATATCTTTTTTTCATCAGCTTTTCAGCTTTATCTTTTTTTATTTAGATATATTTTAAGTATTTGTTTCTGAACTATTTTAACTCCTGAATCTCAAGTCTGAGAGCGTTTCTCCAACACATTTCCAATTTCCCGGTCAACCTGTGCCCACTAGTGTACAATCCAGGGAACTGCAGAAACCAACAAGGAAGACGGCATTCCTGTTTTTCAGCTCTTCACTGAGTAACATTCCTCTAATTCCCTGGGGTTGATTTAATTGTGGAACGGACAACAGCAGCCAGTAAAAGGTAAAAGTAAAAGGTTTCCATATTTTATTATTACAAGAAGGATGTATGCGTACAACACATCTCTTGGATGGTTGGTCAATGGTGGTTGGTGAATGAGTGAATCCAATAAAAAAGTTATTCAGTTCAACATTCGTTCATATCAGTATGTCAAACAAGCTCTCATTATGACAGAGAATCCAAAGGGTTTATAAACTGCTTAACATAAGACACATGAATGCTGTTTCAATGCTTCTTCAATGTGATTAATGGTGTTTCTGCTGTCACATTTGTCTATGTTTCTTGAGTGTTAGGTTACATTATCGCATTCCAAAGACTTTTTAGGTTTTTTTTTAAAGGTTAAGGTTGTCTGAGGCAATGTGAAAGATATAGAACAGAACATGTCAGTAGAATATGTTGCAAATATTCTTTTTTTTTTCATTTTAGTACATTGCTTGTATATTGTTTTTTATATGGACATTCTCAACTACAAGTTCACAAGCCAGGAGTTATAGCCATGATAACAATAATGTAATAACATTGGAGAATAACTGTTTATTCTCCTATTATGTTCAATCTAAGTGGTAACATTAACAACAATTGAGGTATTCTCTCGATAAAAGGCATAAACATTTATCGCAAGCTGAACTGGGGCATTGCCTTCCCTTCTAAACAGATGGACCCACATCATCTCACACAGTGCTCCTTCAGTCTTGGCTTTACCAAACCTTTTTCAAAATGGTTAACAATCCCGATGGCAATCACTCAGCTTAACATTATTGATTCACACGAGAGCCACGGATGGCCACGTCAGTGTGGGCATGGCGTCTGAGTTCAGAGGGTCTGGTTGTGGCTTCGGCTCTGCTGGTTCTGCTGGTGTATGTTGCTGAATTGGTAGGGCTCGTGGCGGTAGTGGCTGTGGGAGATGACCGGGTGTTCAATGCCTTCGCTCTGGAGGTCGTCTTGCTTCTGGAGGCCCTCCAGCTTGCCCACCAACTCCTGGATGAAGTCCTGTGCCACATGCCCAGTGGGTCATCCAGAGAGTGGGAGAGAGAGAGTGGGAGAGAGAGAGAGACAGAGAGAGAGAGACCCTACATGGCTAACAGGACTTGAAGCGCATTAAAGTAGAGACCGGCCATTTTGTACTTTCAATGGACATCCATGGGCCAGGGGGCCTATTAAAATCTATGGTCAGATAAAGGGCTCCTCCTTCAAACTACAGTTTAGTACACATAGTTCAGACACAGAAAGAAGGCTAGAAGGCCTAAACGTTGGACTGTCTAAAGAAACCCTTGAGTTTGTGACAAAAACACAAAAACACCTTATCTTACTGCTGTGAACCACATCAAGAAATCACAGCATTCTCCAACATAAACACCAAAAAGTGTAGAGCGTCTGCACTTCCTGTAGCGGCTGTTTGATTTGAGTAGATGCAAATCAATGCTGGTTTCTAAGACCTTGTTTGGACCTTTGTGTTAACAGAAAGCACCACCCACTTGGTCTCTCAAGCAACACCAAAATAAATGACAGACATCCAATCTTTTTTTAACTGCTTGTGACTCTTTGTTAGTTGCAGTTAGTTGCTTATTGCGTTTGCATATATCAACCCGAAGAGACATGTTGTATACGAATGGGACTGTTTACAGAAACCCACATTTAGTTGCTTTCATATCATCAAGAGGATCCACCTCCCCAAGGGCCTTGTCAGGGTTTCCATAATGCCAAAATCTGTTTCCACCATCGCTGGTTTTAATCTCAGCGCTGTGCTTACTGAATTTGCACTACACAGCATGCACGCTACCCGCTGGGTTCAAAAGAGACGTATTGTTCCGAGGGTAAAGCTACAGAAAAAGAGAGAAGGGGTGAACACAAACGGTGTCTGTCAAGACATTCAGACCGACCGTGGCAAGGGGTGTCAGGCACTGCTATTCTATACTTGAGTTTAGCCTCTGGATTATGTCATGTGTGCATAATGTGTATAACATGTCAGAGGCAAAAAGACATACAAGGTAAACAACATGAGACATGCTCAACCTCATTCTGAATGTGGACCAGGACTGTGCATGAGTGTGGACCTACCTTGGTATTGTTTGTGCAGTTCTGAAGTAGGTCCTGTTTTGATGGAGAAATGTAAACCATTGAAACAAATACATTGATATTCACTGGATGAACATACACATTCTTATAAACCAAAACAAAATAGAATACATATGTTTTTAATTGTATTTTCTATCTATCTATATGACTATATTATGTATGATCCATTATTGATAATGATATGTATTATCTATTGCCAATGGGTTTTGTTTTTTTACATTTCTCCTGGGTGTCCTTACCTGCAACTTTTTTACTCTCTCTTCATCATTGGGCAATACTATCAGTTCATCTATGTTCACCTCCTCTGGCATGTCCACCTCCTATTGCACATGCACATGCACATGCACACGCACACACACACACACACACACACACGCACACACACACACACACGGTTTAGTCTCATGAGAATGCATTTCGGCAACTGAGTCAACATGACCTGGTGATAAACAATGCTGATTAAACAACATATTTTTTCTGAGTCCCACCTATACGTATATAAACTATAATTTCTCAGAGCTCAAGGCCGGCCGAAACAGGGACAGAAACAATGTGGATGTCATAGTGTACCACTGCTCTGAGTGAACAAACGGCCTTTGTATGAACCCACTGGACTGGCACGCTAACCCCCGTCCATCACCCAACACTTTGTTAGTGGGATTAGACTGGTGTCCTGGTACAAGGTCTTCCTTCTAGCGATATAGCACAAGGAAACTTTTTGGACATTTGAATACTTTTTAAACTGCAACATCACTAGATTTGTTAGATGAGATGACTCCTTCTTTAGGTTCAGGGCGTTTGATTCCCCTCTCAGTTCGAGTCTCCCACAGCCCCATAGTGGATTTATATTGACGCACCAAACACCTGTTGCAACAAGAGTGCACTGCCCTGGTGAAATGTCCTTTTTTCCACTCTGCTATGCAAATACCTGTTTTATAATGTAAAACAATTCACCAATCCCTACTTTCTGGCCTAGTCTTGTTTTTCCTACAACCTAAAGCGGAACGTATGCGCAAGCACCCCCATAGAGAAATTCAGCATTTCCTGTTTTGCGTCTCCTCAAGGGACATCAATTATAATTGTCTCTCCATCCCAGTTTCCTCATTCAGGTTCTGGGCCCAAATACTACCCTTCTAAGGCAGTGAAGAACCCCGCCCTCCCTTTCTGGAGACAGTGGTCCTAGGTTTCACCCAGTGATGCTTGGCCTTTTAAGGAGAACTGGACGCCTTTATCCATCATCTTCATGCTCCATGGCGATCGGGTGTCAATAAACAGTGCACGGGATCTCACGGCTAACATGGGTTGTTACTTCATCTCACACTCTGTTTGTCTAGAATAATTAATAGGCCTACTCATACATAATATGCCGGGATAAACCTGGGATAAACATATAAGCAAAGTCAAGAATGGTGTACTGTGATCATTGCGCAATGTACACACAGCTGTAAAGTTTTTTTTATAACAGCCCAATGGTCCGTATTACAATTTTCTCTCTCACGTAGCCTATAGGATAACGACATGAAACATAGCAAGTAAAAATCTAACTCGTGATGATATATATGATGCAAACCTCTCTGATAGTCAGTAGATACAATATTGACATTGTTGGTCGACGCAACTCACTTTGCCCAAGTAGAGCTTGTCCATGGACTCGTCGATCCACTTCTCCACGTCCAGCCGCCTCTGCAGCTCCTTCCTGTTGTACTTCACCGTCACCCGAGCCTGTCTCTTCTGGAGACTGCGGTCTGGAAAGTCATCCAAATCGGGATCTGATGAATTCACCTTTTCATCTACTTCGGCCGCGGCACTTCCGACCCGATCGCTAGCCATCTCTCGTCTGACTGGATCTCAGATCTGTGGACGAAGGAAGCAGTGTGTGTGTGCGTGTGTGTGTGTGTGTGTGTGTGTGTGTGTGTGTGTGTGTGTGTGTGTGTGTGTGTGTGTGTGTTTGTGCGTGTGCTTGTGTGTGTGTGTGTGTGTGTTTGCGCGTATGTGCGTTTGCGCGTATGTGCGTGTGTGAGTGAGCGTGATGAAAGAAGACGGCTGGGAGGTGACCATAGAGGCTATATAGCACTGACATCGCAAAAGGACCCGAGATGACGGGCGGCTCCTGCGATGACGCCTCGTTTAGTGAATGTGGCCACATTTGTCAAAAAGTAATTTATAGTCAGTAAGAATGGGCCTCCTGTTTTTGAGATTAAGCCTACAATTCATATTGTGAAATCTTTCATTTGAAGCAGTTTAATAAGGTTGTGTCTACGCCAAGGAGAAGACCGCGTCAAATTGACACTGGTCACTTTTGTTAGCTAGGACACGACGAGACGACCACGTGAGTTCAAATAGTTAATGGTAAAAAGTTGTTGGGCAGCAGCCCAACTAAATCACGAGCGATAGACTTGTGCAGAGGTGGGCTGTTTACAAATCAAATGCTGTCCTTGTATTGGTATTTTGTGTAACCATTGTTTATAACGTGTGTGTTTACTTCAGACTCTAACCCTAACTGGGTTGTCTAGCTATTGAAGGGCTGGGTCCAGTGTACATCCATATATTGATGGATATTATTATTATTGACAAGTTTGAAGTACTCTTATGTATTGTATGTAACCATAAAAAACACTACTTTGAGGCAGGGAATTTCTTGTTTTAAAAACATATTTTTATTCCATATTACAACCACATACAAAATGTAAAAATCAAGTATGAGTGAGAATGTTTGGGGAAACAAAACTTTGGCATGAACTTAAAATGGCACAACATAGTATAAAGACAATCAATACAGCAACATGTGAGAAATCCAATTAAGCTTTCATTATCCCTTTTAGTTTTAAATATCTTTGGGATATTAGATGCCAGGGTGGAGAAATCAAACACTGGGCTTTATTGACCTCAAATAAATATCTCTTTACATCAGAGCAAGGACTTACAAACATAAACTTTCAAATAAATAAATAATATAAATGATGGTGCTCACAAATGATAAGGAAAAAATGGGCAAAGGAAGATTGAAACGCAAAAAGGTTATGTAATCATTTTAGGATTCTGTGTGACAAAAAAAACGATCAAATGACAAAGAAAAAAATCAAGGATATATCTACCCTCATAAAGACAACGTTTTTGGGTGGGTTTTCAAGGGATTACCAGAGTATTGCGAGTATTTGTGTATTTGGTATATGTGATATAGGTCCTAAGAAAATTTTATTATTATAAGTCTCTTTGGGTCATTTTAACTTGAAAGAGCTGTCCCTTCACCCTTATATACATCTCAAATAATCTTTTCTTCATCATACAAGTTCATTAGTAAAAAAGTCATTAAAAAGGTTTTTTTTTCATCGCTTTTTGTATCTTTTTGTTTAACGCTGTGATCTCCGGAACACACAGGCAGCCATGGCCGACTCAAAATATGTCCCCTTCCTCCTCCATCATTACTGAAGAGAGGAGAAAAGAAGTGCTATGGATTCCCCCCCCCAAAGAAAGATCTTCTCTTGTGTGACACTCTCTCCCTCTCTTTCTCAATCTCTCTCTCTCTCTCTCTCTCTCTCTCTCTCTCTCTCTCCCACTCACACCGTCCAACCCCCAGTCCCGTTCACCTCATCCCCGGCCCGGAGCCCAGGGAGGCCTCGTCCCTCCACATGAAGTCCTGTCCGGGGGACAGCGAGTGGCGCTCTCCCCGGGCCAGGCCGCCCTCCGCCGGGTGGCTGGGTCTGTACCCTGGCCTGCCGTCGGCGGCGTGGAGCGCCAGGCTGAGTCTCGCCGTGCTGTTGCTGATCTTGAACAGGCCGTTGGGACCCAGGAAGGCCTCCCTCTCGCTGCCGCCGCCGCCGCCGCCGCCGCAGCCGCTCACCACGCCGTTGACCGTCTCCAGGTCGTTGTAGACCGCCTTGTCTCTCAGTTGCTTCCTGCCCCGCGACCGCCACCTCCGGCGCAGCACCACGACGCCCGCCACCAGGGCCACGGCCAGCGCCGCCAGGACGCAGGAGGCGGTGACGGCGGCGGACGACGGCTGCTCCGTCTGCCGCAGGGCGGGCCTGAGGGCGGGCTGCAGGGTGAACTCGCAGCTGGGGCCCATGAAGCCCACGGGGCACTGGCACACGGGGCCCGAGAAGTGGGTGAAGCAGGTGCCCCCGTTCTGGCAGGGCCGCACGCCGCACGCGTCCGAGCGCACGCTGCAGTTCTTGCCGGCGTAGCCCAGCGTGCACGAGCAGGTGTAGTCGTTCACGCCGTCCTGGCAGGTGCCGGCGTTCTGGCACGGGACGGCCGCGCAGTCGTCGATGTTGACCTGGCAGTTGGCGCCGGTGAAGCCGGCCTGGCAGCGGCAGAGCACGCTCTGGCCGAGGTCCAGACACTCACCGCCTGGGGGGGGTGGGAGGAGAGGAAGACGCGTTTAACCTCCCGTTGGTTGATAAGCGACGCCCGCTGTGTTCGGCTGAAGAGTGTTGATGACTCAAGTCTAGCTCTACTGCAGGCTCTCACTGAATACAATGGCCTATAGGTTATTAGTAAGGCAATGTAAGAACCATTAGCAGACCAGTACAAGGCCAGAAAAATAAATGTACTACAGCCAGCTGTTCACCTCCCTATCACCAGTAGGGGGAGCCAGAAAACCGCAAAATTAAAGGATTTATCAAATGTATTATGAATTATTAAATTATTATCACATTTCTCATCACCACTTTAACAATGTTGATCTGCAACTATCAATATTGCTGGGTAAGTTTACCAACGACATTTACCTATCGTAAAATACTTATTGAACCATAAAATAGAACATGCAGCAATAAACCTGCTACTCATCACTTCTACCAACAGAGGTCGCCAGCGGTGCATCTCCCTTCCTCGGCATCAACGTTTCAGTTGAACAGTTACCAGCAATAGCCTTTGCAGGGACTTACCGTGAAGACATGGGTTGTTGCTGCAGCGGTCCAGTTTCTTCTCACAGTTGGAGCCGGTGTAGCTCGGAGGGCAGCGACACGTGTAACCCCCCGTCATCGTTTCGACGCAGGTGCCACCGTTAAAGCAAGGACCGTCAGCGCAAGTCATCGCTATAATCTCGCAGTTCTTGCCGTAGAAGCCCTGGGGACACGTGCATGAATAGTCGTTCTCGAGGTCCTAGTGGACGACAGAAAGAGAGCAGTACAGTGTTAGGGAAAAGAAAACATTTACAGCACACTTAAATTGTTGTTATTGGTTTTTTTTTATCAGCAGTGCTCTAGCTTTTGTTTTTTTGGTGTGTGTATATACGACAAACAAAGTTCCGCCCGCTTACATTGCAGCTGCCACCGTTCTTGCATGGGTTGCTGTCGCATTCGTTGGTCTCCAGCTCGCAGTTGGTGCCGCCGTAACCTGGCCGGCAGGTGCACGTGTAGCTGCCCTGGCCCGTGTTGGTGCACGTTGCGCCGTTGGCGCAGGGCTTGTGGTTGGTGCAGTAGTTGAGGTCCTGGTCGCAGAAGAGTCCCCCCCATCCCTCCTGGCAGTTGCACTGCCACGGCTGGCCACACGTCCCGTGCAGGCAGCCGGGGTAGCGCACGCACTCTGTGCAGGAGGGGCCCTGCCAGCCCATGCGACACTTGCAGCCCCCAGGGGCCTCGCAGTAGCCGTGCTTTTCACTGCAGTCCGCCGAGCAGATGGCTGGATGGGGGAGGAGGAGGAGGAGGAGGGGGTATTATTACAATGGACACGCCCTCCTATACGTCTATCTTACAAACACACGCACAAAGCACCCCGGCCTGACCCCAACTCGGTTCCAGACTTCACTATTGGTTAAGCATTAAGACAGGCAGCTGGTCGGCACAACGCCACACGCAAATACCCCTCCCCCCTCCCTCCCCCCCACCGAACCGCACGCACGCCTGCACACACGCACACATGCATACGCGCACCCCTGACAAAGCACACACACGCACACACACACACACACACACACACACACACACACACACACACACGAACATATATACGACAATTTCACCACCACACGCCCATCATGTAAATACGAGTGTGCGTGCGCGCACGCAAATTATCTCCAACTCATTCCCCACAACACAGGGGGGGCGCGCGTGGGCCCAAACACACACACACACACACACACACACACACACACACACCGACAGACGCTTCCACACACACTGGGCCACCTTGAAAAGCGTCCCCTAGGTCATTACTCTTTCTTCTATTGTTCCAGAGACGGGACGGCAGATGGAGCCCTGGCCGCTCTGGAGGAGCAGCCACAACAAAACCCGACAGGGGCTCCCCTATAAGAAGGACCAGGCTACCCTATAGGCTCAGGCCAAAGTCAATGAGCTAAGACGTAAAGCACTTTCACTCAAACACACAACCACAACTCAGTCAAACTTGGAGAATATATCACGCAATGCCCCCCGCCCCACCCCCTCCCTTATTTTGAAGGGAAGTTTTCAGACCCCCTTTTTGGGTTCGGACAAAAGCGTAGAGGAACCCGGTGGGTGAACTTACATTCGGAGCAGTAGTTCCCCTTCCATCCCTCCAGACAGATGCGGCTCCCCTCCTCGTCGCAGGTGTAGTGGCCAAGCGTGTCGTCCCGCGGACGGCAGTACTCGGCGCAGCCGTCCCCGAAGTAGTACTCGTCGCAGAACACGTGGTAGGAGTATCGCAGCTCGCTCTGCTCCCCGAAGTGGACGTCCTGGGACCAGTCCTCCCCGATGGCCAGTCTTCTCCTGGTGGCCAGGCGGCTCACGAGGTTGTTCTGGTTGTCTGTCGAGTTAAATTGCAATTTTTAAGATTTGTTCTACAGCCTATACAGGACTTAACCATGCGTAAAAATGAATGAAGCAGTGAGTTTTAAATGACGTTTGGAGGAATGAGGACCGACCTGTGTATTCCGTTTGGGATTCAGCGTTCCAGGCTTCAATGATGAGCGAAAATGTTCCCTGAAAAAGACGAGTAATAAACAATTAACAACGGGAACTGTCTCAATAAACTTACTCAACTTAAATCCATCTATTGTAAACGACATGCCAAAAAAGTGTGTAGAATTGATAAAGCCCATTTACCGGCCACTTGAAATGGAAAGGCACCCGAATGGGGTCGCTGCTGGAGATGGAGGTGTGATCGGCGCGGATGACGTTGGTCTGTCCCGTCCCGAAGGTGCAGGGGGGCTCGGCGGAGATCACGTCCTCCGGGTGCTTCAGGCAGATGCGGAAGAATATGTGGCAGTCCCTGTGTCGCCTGCAGATGCGGTGCGCGGTGTGGAACGAGTGGATCTTCAGCTCAAACACGCCCGAGGACAACACCTGCAAACAAGGATACAAGTTGTGATCAGAGATGGTTGTGCTTCAAGACAACGTGGGGGGACAGTGTGTTTGTATCCGAAACCAAACTATAGCACGACTGAGTACCTACCACTTGTATTAAGGCCAAGGCCACGAAGTATCTTAGAGGATTCGACATTTTTCCACCCCAAAAAAGTTTCGTTCACCGTTAAAAAATAAAAGCGTACATCCGACGGATCCGATTAAAGCGCGAGTCAAACGAAGCGAAAACGGAAAGAAAACGCGATAAAAAACGAACGCAGATGCATGTATACGGAGGTCCCGGGACGAGTTCCTTCGGAGGTATATCCCGGTGCGTGGTTCCCTTGTTTATAATCTGCTGCTGGATGACAATGGAGCCTTTTATACTGCTGATGCTGCGCGTCACGCGCGCGCTGAGGAGGGACCCAAGCAGCCCCAGGGACCTGCGTGGGGCCCGAGGGGCCGTGGGGGGCCCGCGGGAGGGGGCCAGGGGGTTGCATAGACGTGATAACATTTGGCAAAGCAAGGCTCACTATAGCAAGATTTGAGATTTATTTAAATTCCAAATACCCCAAGTCCAAATGAGTGCGTGTTTTCCAGATAGGGATAACAGGGCAGCCTCTGCTGATACAACTATGAACGCTTTCAATGAAGAGGTATGTTACTAAAGAAAACGTGCCATTGTTAAACGAATTAAATCAGCATAGCAAGAGTTATATATGCCAGAGGAATTCATAAAATATCACAGGTAAACTTGACTAAACATTAGACTAAGTCAGGACGACCTGCAACTACACATAGGCCTAACTGTTTTTCTAGGCCAATGATGGTATTATTTGCCTTTACATTTTTAGTTATTTTTTATATAGCCTATATATAGCTTATATAAATATAAACACACACACACACACACACACACACACACACACTATAGATATGCACACACTAGCCTATATATACGTATATAAAATAGCAGTTATTATACTAAAGTAAATCTTTCACTTCTTATCTATTTCTAAAGTTTCTATAGATTTGAAGGAAGTAGAGGATCAAAGTTTTTCCGCCCTTCAATTCTTTGTGAAATACTCTAATTGCTCAGACGCGTGCGGGGTTACAAAAGCGGGCAGGTTAGGGATTCGACCTTTTAATTGTTCACTTCGGATATTCTGGGCTCCTTTGTTGCGTTCTCCAGGCCGGGGGAAGATGGGGGATGACGATGGGGGATGGGGAGGGTCTCGACGAAGATTGGCAGAGCGCTAAAGTTTGGAATATCATGTTGCCTTTGTGTTTGGAGCCCATGCGAACAGCTGTATGATAATGACCGGCACACGGTCCACCGTGTGCTGCTATTGTTGTCCCAAACCGTCTACCCCCTAACAGGCTTCATACCGAGAGCCTTCAGCAAAGCCATATCGATTTGGGCTAAATTATGTTCAGCTTTAATGCCCAGCACCTGTCACCAGCCACAATGTATTAAAATGTAGCCCCGATATTATAACACCATCTGTGACATGGTTGGAAGTAAAAAAACAACAACAACAACATGATGGCGAGCACAGCCTCGCACACTTAAAATAGCCGAAAGACACATTTGGATCTTCACCTAGTAGCCTAGGCTAAGAAACACTTTCTTTTTTTTTTTACTGAAACGTGACTAATAATCACATAGTTATTAAACACACTTGCACTGGTGGCTTGTTTGTTTATAGTCTAAACTAAAACAACTGAGATCGTTCTAAACGATTATGGGGAATCGTTGGTTATCCCTACCTATAATAATAATAATCGTCCAGTTTGCTGAGGAAACATTCTTGTCAAAGCACGGACGGTTTTATATTTGTGTGTGCTGCGAAGGCACGCGTTCGTTGTGTGGGTGTTTTTGGAAGAGGCGCGTGGGGGGTGGGGCCGGCGGCAGCAGGCCTTTGATATGCTAATGAGGGGACGCGTGCCTGGACTGAACATCCTTGGCACGCTCCACTCTTCTCCGAGCTCCACCAAAAAAACAAAATATAAATCAGTGCAGCGAGAGAGAGCCTACAGTTTAAGGGAAAACAATGAGTTATGTTTTGATTTTGTAGGGTCTCACTCAGTTTGCGTTTTTGCTTCCAGTAGGAAATTCTATTAACTTTACCTACTAGAAAAGTAAGTAATTCATTGTGTCTACAAAGATATATTTGACAGATAACATTTATTTTAAAAAGCTGACAACAATATGATAACAATGTGAAAACCACAGAAAGGATTCTGTGGACAAGTAAACAAAGCCAAACCCAAAACCCTGAAAGCAGAACCTTACACAGAAGTTGTTTTGGCATAAAACAGTGACACTTATTCCAGTAAAAAAAAAAACATGTAAAAACACAAAGCATACACATATATACGAATAATACAACTTGTTACGTAACAAGTTGTACACATCCCTCATATGCATCTGCTGCCTTGAGATATGTCGTGGCTGATCTGGGGGTTGGGCTGCACGTCCAGCCTGTATCGATGCCTATCAGGTGGCTATCGGCACAGATGAGGTGGCTATCTGCGGTCCATTGTGTGTCCCCCGACCAGATGGACAGTACACCCTCGCTCAGCCATGTCATCTGCATCCTACCCGGGGGACAGTGTGTGCAAGCGCACGTATGTGTGCACGTGCGTGTGTGTGTGTGTGTGTGTGTGCGTGTATGGGTGCATGTGACACAAACGCACTAAAGGGCATGGGAACCACAGAAGAGCCATGTCATGCCCTGCACCCAACCCAGGAGCTCCTGCTTCCGAAGGGGTCAGCATCTGCCTCTACTGCAGCCCGGCCGGCCCTATAGGACCCTGGCTCAAGAGACCTGGGCTCCCTGGGGGACACTGGGGGAGCTCAGTGTGTGTGGGTGTGTGTGTGTGTGTGTGTGTGTGTGTGTGTGTGTGTGTGTGTGTGTGGGTGTGGGTAGGGAAGGGGTCCTCAGGGGAGAAGTCAGGCTGTTGTGGACACTACTTCAACCCCTGCCTGCTGTCTGCCTTTGGGACAAAGACAAGTGTCTGGTAGGCCATAATGATGCAGTGGCTGTGTGTGTGTGTGTGTGTGTGTGTGTGTGTGTGTGTGTGTGTGTCGTGTGTGTGTGTGTGTGTGTGTGTGTGTGTGTCTGGGTGTGTGTGTGTGTGTGTGTGTGTGTGTGTATGTGTGTATGTGTGAGGCTTATGCACAGGCGCAAATATATGCATGCTTTTTGACTGGGTGTAGAATGCATTGGTGTGTGGGTGATGCCTAAGAGTGATTTATTGAAAGCGGGATGTCGTCTGCATATGTAAATGACACCATATAGGTCCTGCTGCTAATTTCCCTCGAGACACATTTCTTTCTGGTGCATTTATATGTGATCTATCGAAATGATATAACGCACCAAATGGTTGGTGGTGTGTGTGTGTGTGTGTGTGTGAGTCTGTGTGTGTATGCATGTATGCTGTAATGGTATATCAGAGTTTGACCCAAAAGTGAGGTTTCAGGGCGGCAACCAAAGAAGGGAGGGAATCAGCAAGAAAACGTTTGTGTATATTATGTTGGGTGATTTACAAAGGTACACATGCACATTCACATGCATTTTGTGAATCTTTGTGGTACGAGGCTATAAGGGGGTCCCTTTCAAAATACCTCCCTATAGCTTCCCTGTTCCTTCTTCCATCAGCGTATGTAGATTGACTCATTCACACATTGTGGTGCGACACACACAGATGCACGATAATAGTCTAATCCACCTTGCCTCTCCCTCTCCCTCTCTCTCTCTCTCTCTCTCTCCTACTTACCATCGCTCTCCCTCCAGCCTCTCTCCCCTCCTGCGGCCCCTCTGACAGATGGGACATGAAAGGGTGGGTGGGGAAGGGTGGAGGGGGGGTATAACCGAAGGAGAGGAGAACAGGTGGGGGCGAGAAGAGAAAAGAATAGGAGCAGGGCGCGGGGGTCAAATTGGTGCAATAGAAAGAGTGGGTGGGGTGCGTGTGGGGTGCGTGTGGGGTGGGTGCGGGGTGGGTGCGGGTGGGGGGGATAACAGACACTTGCAGGAGGACAGATCGATGGATAGATTTTTCTAGCCTCTTTTCTCTGAGCCTCTCTAATGGCACACACGTCTGTTCCCTCTCTTTTCTTTCTCAGTTGTGACTACGAAGCAATACACGATTTATCTATTCTGGGATGTAATGGCAAACCGACATTAGTTGGGCTTGAAGAAGACAAAGCTCTATCCATTCTAGAGACATCCTTTTTCCATCAAATACATAAGCGCTACAGGCAAAGAGATCTTTACTTTAGTGAGTTGGAACCTCTCCAACACAATGTGGTGAAGGAATGGAGAGGAAAGGAAATGTGCTGAAATGTGCTGATTAAATATGAACCTTATTCAAAAGAACATGTAAAGCAATACAAGAAGACAAACGGTTGACATAAGATTGTGATAAGAATTGTCAACTTAACATTATTTACAGGCCATTGTATACAACCATGTAACTGATCTAATTATTTTTACCCCAAGAATGTTAACAAAAGGTCTGCAATGCGTTAGACTGAAGCAATGACTGGTCTGAGGTGATCCTCGTCCACAGAATGCTACCTCTGAAAAAGTACACAGCATTTTTGTAAAAAGTCCCTCATCACTATATTAACCAAACTTATTATGTACAGTATTTTTCTTTTTAAGAGATCCACAGTCCAAGTGTCTGGTCTACAATAAGGATGGTACTTTATGGTGTCCAGAGTAAATCAAGTGAATAATGAAGTATTTGAGAAGGGCTTAAGACGCTGGCCAGGAGAGCTCTCTAAAGGTAAAGGCTTCAAGGCTCAAGTTGTGAATACAGCTGCCTGTTCAGGGGCCCTGGACCCCCAACCAAGCACCCATTCTGCCCCTGGCCTCCAGCTATGGAGGAGCTACACACACACACACACACACACACATGCACACACACACACACACACGCATGCACACACAAACACACGCATGCATTCACGGCACACACACACACACACACACACACACACACACACACACACACACACACACACACACACACACACACACACACACGCATTCACGGCACACACACACACACACACACACACACACACACACACACACACACACGACTGTACTCCTCCTGCGGTGTCCCGCTCCACAGACCGCCCTATAGAATACATCAGCCCCTGGCAGCTGTTTAACCAGCGAGACATTAGGAGAAGAGCACCATTCAGGTTAAGCCTGCGTGGCTTTGTGTGTGTGTTTAATAAAGAGCATTACGCTGCTAGCTACCTTTCGTGGAAGTGTGTTAGGCAAATGCAGTTCTTATTTAAGGCGTTGGCTACATTTAAATGATGTTATTTGGTGAGCAGAACTAACAGTAGTAGCGGCCCACATTAGGCGAAGCACACTAAAAGAAGAAGAAAAATAAGATGTATTGGAAAACAAGACCAAAAATATTAATGCTAATGCTACAATAATACTGGTCTAATACTCTTTCCTATCATCAGAGTATAATAGCCTACCATTTGCAGTTAGTTTCAACATTCAGTCATAAAAGCAACCTTTACTGAAATATCGCCATATTATCGTAATTTAGTAAGGCTCCTTTATTTGGCAAAAATAAATACATCAAATAAAATACAGATATTTGTTGATTTATTTCAATGTTGGAATTGTTGCCATGTATCGTGATATACTAATGTATTGTACAAATAATAATAATAATGTAAATATGCTTAATAAGAACACTGAACTCCCACCAAATTACATTTGAACCATTGCATGAAGAGGATCCTTGTGTTTCCCAGGTCCAACCCAAAATCAACATGACCTCTTCAAACAATTATAATTTACTGAAAATATTTTATCTTGTATTTTCTCAAGTTAATTGCAAAATGCTAAAACAAAAAGGTATTCATTGTCAACAATGACCCAAAGATTTTTGATGGGATGAGATCTGGGCTTTCTGTTATGGATCCACAGAGTTACCTGTGTTACCAATGAGATTGTCGAAAGGTGAACTTTCTTCCAAGACCAAGGCTTTTAACAACCGAAGAAGATATCACCAATTCTTCCGTTTTACCTACAATATGCCCAGTCCCACGAGGCTGCTGCTTCGATGCTTTACTTTCTTTCTTTTTAGCCATGTTACATGCTGTGGTTTGTACCAGACGACACAGCAGGCCACAAAACCATTGCCTCACATTTCACAAGGTTCTGGATTCCAATCCCAACGTCCACAGTCTAACCTGTAGGCATCTTTGAGCAAGATGACCCAAAAGAGAGGTCAGGGCCTGACCTCCATCCGACATATGTGTGTATGTAAAAATTCACCAAGTAATTTTGGTAAACGGCATCTGCTCAATGATCAAATGCTTTCAAGCAACCAAGAAAGAACCCTGCCATTCTTGGTTCTTTGTGGATTTCCTCATGCTCTAATAGACCTCTAAAAGACCGGTTTTACACAGAGCTCGTGATGTAACTGATAACCACGACACCTTCACCTGTCAGCCACTCAACTCCGTATAACATTGTGTTATCACTCACACAGCTGGGTGCTGTTCAGTCTCTTTTTTTTCCTTCTTCCTCAGGTGGAAAATAAAGTGATCTTATGATTGTAAGCTTTTTTTGGTTTTCTGTGTAAACTCTGCTTATGATTGTTCCTGTTTACCATTGCTTTACTTTCATATTCTAGTCATAGTCCTACAACATATTTCTCTTAAAACTACCATGACAGATGGAATACAAATACTATAAAAAATGACTCACTGAACATGAATCTGTATTAAAACTACCATTTGTTTTTGTAAGGGCGCCTGAAGATAAGGAGTAGGTCTTGTGGTTCACCATGTTTCCTGCAGGTGCTTTTGTGGATCTTTAATGAATGAACTAAGTGGGCCACTGTAACCCACACTATTTACACTCTATTCACCAGGCGGCTTCATGCCAGCAGAACAGATGGCCTGCCACGCTTTGTCACTTTACACCACAGATCTATTTCACATCTGGAAGACGGCGCAAAATGTTTGTGTGTGACTTGGCTTTTTAGGTGCGGTGGCTTTTTAGTACGCAGAACATACAAATTGCCTTTATTTTTCTGCGGACTGTTTAATTTGGTTTAGCTCTTTTGTTTTCTACTGCGATCACTGTCCTGTTCGAACAGTTGATACTGCACACCAAATATATATAAATTTAGTCATTAGTGTACCCAATTGATCTTACTTCTAACATTTGAAAGAAATACTAGACCAAAGAAATTAAAAAACGGGCAGAAATGGCAGGTTCACCGATCTTTAGATAGGGGCGCCCCCTGCTGGAAAACACGCGAATCATTATGGTATAAACAGTAAAATTGCGTTCACCATGCGTTTATCTCGATTGTACACGTCGTCTAACTACATATTACAAGCTGTTCCCCTACTTGGTGTGGAATATACATATAAATATCCAATAGTTTATACACCAGACAGGACATAACTTCAAAATCGTGAATGAATCAGAAATTGAGGTCTATGAGGATTTTATTGTTTTCAAGGAACTTCAAACATAGCTTATTGAAATTAACAAACAAAGAAATAGTAAAAGTCAAAGAGCTAAATGTGCAGAACTCCAAAACTGTATTGAAACAATGGACTTCAGTGTTTAATCATCTGTAAATATGATCAGTTCCTCATATCCTTTTGACCTTATTATTATTTTACCTCTCCACTTAAGGTATAGCATTGTTTTGAATCAAATATATATAAAAATCCTGCCTTGCTTAGAAATACACACAGAAATCTGCCTGGCACAAAAATACTGACCATATAATGGTCACAGGCAGAAAGAATGTATATAAAGTGTAAAAAAACCTGACACCCACATAGCAAACAATCTTTGCTCACATTAACAGACTGCATTAAAAATACACCTTATCTGTATCTCTACAGAAATTAATGTCTGGGGAAACGTCGCTAGCAGTGAGACACACACACTTACTCCTCCATTATCATTCCACAGGTTGGAAAGTTCCTCATCCCGTGGCTCTGGAAGCAATATAAACGGTACGGTAAGGTGATTCCACTGTCATAGGCCTCGAGTACGACACTAGTTGGGTCCAACGACCTGCAAACGAACAACACTTAAACCGCATGGCCCTTCTGTCGTTCCTTAACCCCCCGGCCCCCTCCACGCGCCGGCCGCTACAGCGGCGGCTTCCCGTTGAGTTTGTCGTGCATGAGGGCGACGGCGCCGCCGGCAAAGTTCCGCAGCACGTCCACCGTCTCGCGCTGCAGCTGCAGGGACTGGCGCACAAACGAGTGCTGGCTCTCGGCCAGCTGCTGCAGCGACTCGGCCAGCAGCTCCAAGGAGCGCGACACCGTCTCCAGCAGCACGTTGGTGGCGTGCTGCTCCTGCAGGCTGAGCGCCGCACTCTGCAGCATGGAGCCCTGCGCGTCCAGCACGGGCGCCGGCGTCTCGGGCAGGACGGCCGAGAAGGAAGAGGTGGACGTCGACGGCGACGGGTCCTCCGCCGCCGCCGCCGCTGCTGAGTAGGAGGAGTAGAGGGGGGCTGACGACGTGGCGTGCGGACGGCGGAAGTGGTCCGGCGACGGCGCTTTCGAGTCTGAGACAAAGGCGGGAAGGAGGGAGATTTGACTGAGGTGCCGTGCACAGCACAGAGCAATTAAAAGACTCGATATAACTTTGCATTACATTACTTAAATGTCCGTCCATAGAGTGTGACCTAGGCCTGGGCAATATGGCTGAAAGACAGATCACGATATAACTTGATCATATGGATCGATATCGATAACTGTAATTAATTAAAATCTAAATAATTGCATGACCTAAAAAAGACTAGGAATTACCATGCTGGATTTAAACACTTCTGTATAACACTTAATATGACCTTCCACTGTTCTTCATTGATAAATACTCGATACAACAATGAAAAACACTCAAATATTGTAATTAAGTATGGAACCGTGTTTGTGTAACAAACCCAGCTGCTAGATTTGGTGGCGCAGTCTCTTATCGATATATATTGAACATGTTTTATATTGATATTGATCAAAAGTCTATCACATTACGATAATTTATTGCCCAGGCCTTGTGACGGAAAACATCTGAATGAAGAAGCAAAGAAGCACTTACATGCGGCGACTGACGGATCGTCTTGAAGGTTCCGGATGGCACGCGTGTCCAGCAAGTACGAGGCAACAGGCGGCCGCAGGTCTAAGTCAGGGGGATTCCCACCTGGGTTCCAGTCCTCGTCCTCCATGAGAGAAGTCTCCTCCTGATCGTCCAGGCCGTCCAGCCCTTCCTCGCCCACCGGACTGTGTTCCTCGGGGCTTCCCTTTTCCGGGCTGTCCATCTGTAGGATCTGGTGCACGATCTGCTCCGTGGCGGTCAGGTCCCGGGTGATGCGGACGCCGAGGCTGTGGTTGGCCGGGCTCGAGGCACGCATGGCGAACAGCTTCCTGCGGGTGTCGCACTTGAGGTCCGACCACTTCTTGACCACCTCGATGACCTCGCGCTGGCACTCGCCGATCTCGTTGATGGCCGCGGTGACTGTAGCCCACGTGCGCTTCCTCAGGTCACTGTGTACGCTGTGATTGCGTCTCCCTGTTGAAACATAAGCAACAGTCAAAAAGGATCAACTCATCAGATCATTAACTATAGGCTCGTTCTCTGGCTCAATTTAGTGTTAGACTTCCTGCACACTTTTTTTTTTTAAGTAATTCAATCAAAAACCCTGCAGCACTATTTCATTTTCACAGAAGAAAATATAAATTGCACAATTTCAGATGCTTTTCATGAAAAGCCAAAGGCTTACCAAATCAAAACAAGAGTACAAAAGTTAGGAAAACCAAAGAATTGCTCTTACTTACCAACAAGTATATGGTGATGTTTTTTCACTTCATCCAACATGATGTGTACTTCACTGAAACTGAACCGCGCTTTCCTTTTCTTGAAGCGTACACTACCATCTTTGGTGTAGTAGATCTTTGAAGACATCATTCAGGCTGTGTTGATAAGGAATGTGTTCTTTCGCCTGTACCTCCACGTGAGGCCTGTGGAAGCAGGCTACTGAAAAGTGTAAATCATAGGCCAAGAACAGGAGTGAGATGTGGGGCTTCTGACTGCTTCAAGACTTCAGACGTCAGTGAAACCCCTACGATATTTTCCAGCAGTAGCGCTCACTGGTGTGTGTGTGTGTGTGTGTGTGTGTGTGTGTGTGGTGCACTATGTTGATGTGTGTGTTTGGACAGAGCTGATGTGCGCTGGTGCAGAGAGGTTGGAGTTTAATCACTGATTCCAGTCTGTTGCATTCCAACAGATGTTCTCATAGAACGTGATTAAAATATAACATAACAAGAAGCAGCAAGTGAGCGCACTATGTGCATTAGCAAAATGGTTGTGACATTAATGATCAAATAGTTTTCAGTCTGCAGTTTGTAGTCATCACATCGTCTGGGTTTCATTCATTCTTCTGTTATACACACTCAAATATGTATGCTACTTTATATTATTAGGTCACTTGTTTTACTTTTTCTCTTTATGCCTTTTTTTGTAAAAGCATTCATGAGCTATTGCCCCCTACAGCAATTTTGCTGTCAGTATACAACATAGACTATATTGTATTGTAAATGTGCAAAACATGTACATGTAGGTCAAACCTGCATTGAACATGTTTTGTATCGTAGATGATTGTATTTCGGACAATCACTATTCCGTCCCAACTCGCTGGCCAACTAAGATAAACCTGAAAGCCCTCAACCAAAATTTTAGGTTGTGCATTTACAAAAGGCAAAGACATGCTGCCATACACACACGTTTGCCGTATTGGGGGTAAAAGTGGATAGAGAAGGCCATTTATGTGGAAAAATAGTATCTCCCAGCTCAGCTAGATCCCAGGCTAGCTGGACACTCCTTCAACAAGCTAAGCCAAATTTAAATTCTAGCGATGGTATTAACAGTGTTGAACCTACACCAACTACAAACCAATACGAGTGTCGATTGCGTTACAATGCCATTACATTAAAACGTAAACAATGCATTGATAACTACCGACTCTGTAGTCTGAGCTCGGTGACGTAAGCTAACATGGCTAACATTATTATGGTTGAAAACTAGTAGGATAACACAAATTAAATCGGGTTCTGAATGAAATCGTGAATAATAAAGGTTTACCTGAAAAAAACGTTAGCATGTGCTTCTGTCCGTAAACGTGATTATTATAAAATAAACGAAAACATATGCTTGTACTTTTTAGAGACCGCGCGAATGTCCCTACTCCCTAACCAAGCATGTCCAAATTCTGCTCTTCTGCGCACTTACCATCTGCGCACAAACCTGCGTAGTTGTCTTCTGCGCAGTCTTCCTATTTTTTTGGGATGTCAGGCAGCCTAGAAAGTCTTCAAGCGTATTGCTGCCGCCCACATTTTGGGAAGTTTAAGAACGAAAGAAAATCCAAATAGAGAGATAAAAATAAAAATAAAACAATATCACGTACGGTTTCAGTCATCAGTCCTGTGGCGTGTAGGATTCTAAAACTAACCTGAATTCACCATTTATCTGTTGCAATGCAGACATATGGAGCACCGTTTCAAGCATCCCACACTCAGCACATAACCCATCTTGATGCTTACCCACCAGCATCAGACCTGCTCCAAAACCACAACCTCATTCTGGCTGCCACTTGGCGTAACCCTCCTCTGAACAAATCACAACCTCTGGTGGAACCAGGCCACCAACAACAACCTTTGGGAACTTTCTAACCTAACCAATAACCCCTATTCCTATCCCTTACCGCCTCATCACATGCCCCAATCACCAAGGCCCTAGCTTCCTGGGCCTCAAGCTGCCTTCGTTGAACATCCCCGGAAGGACCACCAGCAACAGCAGGGAAGAAAGCAAGGATCCCGACACCGCCTCCAAATTCATCACTTACACTATCTCCAAGGGTAAGATAGTGATGAAATAGTGGAGGAACGTAACGCCTCCAACAATTCATCCCACTATCTAACCCTCTATCACACGTTTCTCCAAATGTTTCCCAATCTGCCTCCTTATATTAAATGGTCATTCCCTAGTCTCACACAGGAGGTTTCCTCCCCACCTGCAGAGTATGGGGAAATGATTCCTGCCCACAGTGTATACCCCCAACACAGCCCACTCAGCCTTACATGCCATTGCAGCCGACGCCCATGTCCAATAAGGACATGACAGGCTGCCTCAACCCACCTGAAAGCTGAGGCATGACCACTATTTACCCAAACCAGCCAACTCCATCCCATAATTTCATCCAACGTCCAACCAACACCATCCAATCTAGAGCTACCCAACAAGGGGAATTCTAATTATAGTCACCTACCCAGGTTGCAGGCAGTGAAACTCCTACACTTTCTGGAGTTTGTCCACCGACAACACCGCTTGTAATAATTTGACAGAGAAAACTGACCCATATAACCTCATACCTCCACCAAAACATAAATAATCCTCCCTATAAGCTCGCCCCTGCCTATACTGAACACAATCTCTGATAGAGATGAAGGCCTCCCACACCTATCACGTTGAACACACACATATACATGCCCTGGGATAACAAATTACACTACCAAAACAAGGATAGTTATTTCTTGAATGAAGGATTCACACAGATGTAATAATGTGTTTTATTTCCAATATAGCACACATTTGTAGTATTAGACATTTTAGTAACAGTTCAGTGAATTTGGCAAAGACAAACATGGATTTTTTTTATGGCGTCTCTACTCTCCGCTGCATGCAGCATTGGCATGGTCATGTGTTGTGTTATCCTAAGTTCTAATGTTGTGCTGTTATAACTGTGTAGGCATTCCAAAAAACACTGCAAACCCTATCAAGATACAGACATGGCAAATCCTGTGGCCATGCACCAAATCCATAACAAACAAAAAAGTATAAAAGCTCCACAGATGGTACGATATCAACTTTCCCAACCATTGCTAACAGAAAACACTAAATATTTGTTTTGACTTAAATGGTTGCTCACTACTCAGACTGTTGGTGTTTATTATGGGATAAGAACCAGTATTGGTTCATGACATACGGATAATCCCAAGAAGAATATACTGGTATCCACAGGTATGGTGGAAATATTGTGTACGAATATCAGTGGGGGTCCTCCTTGTGAAAGTGCAAATGTGTTAGTATGGCTAACCCTCATTATTACCTAGAAAAATACACACCACCTCGCAATATATAAGAAATGAAAAGCCTGTGCTATGCTATAAACATTCAAATAAAGCCCCAATCATGCATGGCGGACCAGATATCCATGCTATATGATTGAGGGGGGAATCATTTTGCCCGTTTCTGATACCATTATGGGTGCAGGTTTACACTGAAGGCACCCTTTTCGGTCTTCCACAGATGGCACAAGATGTGTGTTTTGAAGGGACATGGTTGGTGCGAATTCTAGGTTTTCTTAAATTATTGCTGACACCTATAGTTTTTCTCCCAATAACCCGAGCACTACGCTGTGTATAAAAAATATTCTAAGATATTTATCTATACGTTTCCCACATTCAAATAAAACCTGCACACATATTGGTTCATAAACAGTTAATCGCTGCAAAGGTAAAATATATACGGCATTGTCGCATATATAAAGTTGTTCCCAGTCGTAGGCCGTTGCAAAATTCCCATTCAAGAGTACATGGTCAACTGGAGCCACTGAAACGACAAGGTAAAAAGAAAACATTAAAAAGAGAGCCACTTCACTTTTTAAACTGAGCTAAAACACCTTTTAACTCCAACTATTTGAATGTCAGAGGACCTTTTTGATTAAGTTACCTCTTTAATGTTGACCTTGATGGTCCCATTGTTATCTTTATCCAGGGTTTTGAAGGCACCTGAATTAAAACAATAGAAGAAATGACATCAAGATTACAGAATAATATTGCTCATTTTTCCCAAGGCGATGTCTTGAACTCCTCTTTGTATCAAAAAATACACTGGGTTTTAAATGAATAACAAGGTTGGGCTTCAAACCACTTACGACACATGGCATCCAGCCTGACGAGGCATCCAATGTAGTTATCAAAGTCCAGGTTGCCGCTTTCATCACTGTATCTGCGGACGATCATCTGACACAACTGATCGTTGAGGGGGAACCCTGTAGAACAGGAAAAGTGGGTAAAGCCGATGGCTGCCAGTGGCCTGTTTTGCCTGGCAAATGGACTTGTCTGGAGATATCAATGGGGTCATTCACAGTGGATTTCAATAACCCGTTTTATGATCTTATGCTGATTTAACTATTGCAGGTGTCAACTATTTGCATAATGAAATGATCTTTTTTTTTACCTGCAGCGCTGAAAGCACCAGGGAGCTCCTCTGCACTGATGACCCCAGAGCCATCCTGGTCAAAGTTCAGGTACACTCCCTAAAAGAAGAGAAGTTATTAGCATTCATATAAAAAGATACGTCTAATTGACTACAACATGACCTCTATTTCCCCTCTGACAAAGCTTCTTATCCAGCTGGAAATTGAGGTACAACATTATCTTTCTTGATTTGTTGTTGAGGGGCACAATCACAA
Source organism: Micromesistius poutassou (assembly GCF_964030765.1). NCBI lineage: Eukaryota > Metazoa > Chordata > Actinopteri > Gadiformes > Gadidae > Micromesistius > Micromesistius poutassou. The sequence goes on from NC_140280.1 coordinate 15,076,892, forward strand.
CTGGGAAACAGCCATGACACTTGCCTGCCATTTCTTGATGTTGTTCCAGAGGTATTTGAACTCATGGAATCCAAGTTTTCCGGTGCTGTCGCTCTAGATAAAAAAAGTTAAGGAAAATAAAGAGTGCTTTTCCTACCATGTGTACTTAAAACAAAACACATAACCACGACAGTGAGCTTCTACACGGCGACGATCCGGTTTAAACACGCTGCATTCAGAATTTTGACGACCTGACCTTAAGTATTGTATTATATTATGTGCATGAGTGAGCCCTTTGCTGTTATCAATAAACAGTGGTTGAAAAATACATTTGTTTGGTGTCAAACACAACGGTTGGCACATCAATCGTGGCACATCAAGACAGCGGGGAAAGATACATCCATGACGGCCACCATGCTCCGGCAGGACTCAATGCTGAAACCATCCGTCTTCAGGGAGGCATCTGAAATAAAAAGCCCAAACCAAGGCCGACATCAATGTGGGCTCTTGTGCGAACTTCAACAGCAAACAGTTCATAAGTAACCAATGTTAGAATATGCTGTAGGTACGATTTTATAGCCATAATTTGAGTGTCATTCGTTGGAAAGGGCATGGCCATCTGTAAGCCATTAGCGATAGACATGCGCTGTGAGAATATCTGTTTTGAGTTTGCTGAGCCTGCCTCTGTATGAGCCAGCTCTTTGACCACTCCCTGCTCATACCAACCCCTCAGGGCTCGAGATACAAGAACCACTCCATGGCGGAGAAACAGACGTATGAAGGGTGAGAGGGAACAGAGAGGGGGGGGGGGGGACTTTTTGGTTGGTTGTTTTCCTCTTACATATAGCAGCTTTGAAGAAAGATCAAACTCTAGCGTCCCAGGGCCCTTACGTTTAGAGACGATCTTGTTCAGGATGTCCATCAGTTCTTTGGGGCTCACCTCCATGTCCTACAGGGAGAGTGCTCAAATCAATGTTCAAACAGGCTTGTTGGAGTGGTATTCCACCACCCCCATCGATGCATTACCTTGCGTGCCATTTAGCGGTCACTTAGCTGAAGTAATTGTGTTGAGTTGATAAAAAAAATATGCATGAGACATTTCAGGCAACGCTCACATCTCCAGCGAGCTGCTTGAAGACTCTGCGGAACCTGGCGTCCTCTTCAGACTCATTGTGCTCTGCGTACGCCAACGGTCTGCGTGGTGGGGGCTGATGGGGACACACACGCCATTAAACAGTGATCGTTCAGTAAACACAGAGAGATGGCTGATAATGTAAATAGTTTGCTTGTGTAAAGTTGTTGTACAATAATATGAGTTATGCTTTAATAATCCCCAGACATAAATAAGGAGGTCACAGCATTGTAGTAAAGAAAGTTATGCTCATCTCATATGTAGTATACTTAGCAACAGTGTTGTGCATGAACTAGTTCATTGAACAAGTTAATTTTTCTATGAACTTTGAACTGAACGTAACATATTTTTAACTAAAGAACTTGAACTAGTTCAGATTTTGTGACATTCCGAATTGATGCTTAGGTCCAGATGACATGATTATTAAATAGAGTTACTGCCTTAGTTGTGATGAATGAAACAGGTGTACAAATAATATCCACAACAGTTTGAGATTGTAGTGATGGGCAGCATGTAATGGAGAGGATTCATTTAAAAGATAAGCACAGAATACAGTTTTTCTTCAGTTTCTAAAAAAAACTGTTAATGAACTGAACATGAACTAGTTCAAAACTGAATTGGTGAACTATGAACGTGAATTTATTCATTTTCATTTGTATGAACTGAACTTTGAACTAGTTCATGTGAAGTATGAACTTGCACAACACTGCTTAGCAACGTAAGAGGAAATGCTTGCAACTTACAGGGTCAGAGGGAACAAACTGGGCTGGATCGATGTTGCTGTAAGGGCAGAGAGGGTGAAAATGTCATTGTCTACATTCAGCAGAAAAGCCATTGTAACCTCTGTATCACATCTAAATGATGAGTAATCTACAAGACCTGTGGTTTTATAATATAAAATTAGAATAGACAGAAGCTCACCTCACAATATCCACGAGGCCCCCGAGAAGTTTTTTGGCTAAAAACATCTTCAAAAATGCGGAGAGCACAATAACATAAATTAGGCAACAACTTAATGCTGCAAGATGAATCACGTTTCAGTCAACATAATTATCATTCGAGCAAACTTGTTCTGTGTTCCAAGCCAGTAACTCAGACAGGAAGTCAATCGATTGCCAAAACTATGTTCTCCAGTAAAATATTTTATTTAGTCCATCATTGATGACATAAACACTTACAATGTAATCTTATAGACTGATATGAAACATATCATATCATGTTTGCTTAAGGTAATCGCATTGCAACCAACGCTTTCAAAACACACCTTTTGGATACACCCAACAGTTGTTGGCCGGAAAATATAAGTGGTAATGATTTAATCAAAGCTGTGTGCAGAGATCTGTGTTCAAGCCTTAGTCACGTGGCTCTGACAGAGACGATGAAGTGAAACTTCTTTTTATGTGAACAAATAATGTCAATCCGGCTTCAAGAAGCATAATTAATCCATATCAATAGATCGAAAAGCGTCAAGCTTCTTTTAAAATATACTCCTAGGCCTACATACACATCATAAAAAGCTCTATTCCCTTCCCTGAAAGTAAACATGCGAACAAACAACCGCATTGCTTGTAAAATTTATGGACTAATTCATACTTCTTCTAGTCTCAATCCTCGGTTTTAATTAATTTGGTCCTTTATTTGACCAAAGTACGGGCTGGCTGTTAACTATGGATAGATCCTCCAGTGTTAAAACGCCTCATGCCATGGCTCCTTTAGCCAGGAAGCTCACACCACTGCCACAGACAGGCTGTCTAGTTGCGCAAGGTATACAATCAACGACAACGTTGAGATCGAACCATCGTTGATCTGCAACGTACCTCTTATCAATACGTATGCTAAAGTAGTGCATTAGTAGTGAAACATGAGAGCCATCTTTCGGGTGGAGCATGTATACTGACCTTAACGTAAAGTACTTCGCAGAGTCGACGACGAACATGAAACAGCAACTGGCTCTGAATACCACAGCTGGCACGCACTTCCGGTGACACGCCCCACTCCGAGGAGACGCAACTCTCTCAGGAATACTCCCTCGAATCTCTAACAAACAACACGTTCAACCTGTATATACTGTGTTTTTATATAGTCGATGGTTCAACCTATATGACCCATAACCTAAAGTAAGTTTCATACACAACGGAGCAGGACACTCAGTTGTTCCTTTTTATGATGAATCTGTTATCGAAGTGTTGGAAAGCCTATAGGCAATACTACGCGGGCAGAATTTGCGTCATTGTCATCAACGTAGGATGCGGTGTCGGATCAGTGAAGTCCGATTATATTCAGTTATTGCGATTCAGTACTGCAATGTTCACAAACTTATGGTGCAATGCAAACACCAACGGCGCATATTACCGCCATCTTCTGGACGGTAATGTAAATCGTAGATGCAAACCAGCCACAAAACAGCCACTTTTACCAAAATACAGTCGTTTAATCCAGTAGCGAATATCTCATCGATGAGAACAAGAGGCGAACGCGTATTCTTTGAATGAAACACCGCCAGGCGTCCAGAAACCAAACACATGGCTATACAGATCCACCTTCACGTAGGTGATGGATTTAAACCATCAAAGACAAGTAAGATCATCATGTGTAAAGTGAAAGGTGGTTTATTGTTACCACAGCTATCAGAACAAAGCTCCAAAAGATTCTGCATACATTTTTTTACCCTAAGAGAAAGGGAAAGAGAATAGGCTTAGGCTATGCCTCTTGCTTATCTTAAGAAACCGATGATTAAAAGCAAAATCACAGAGCTAGATATTGGATACCAACTCAACTCACCAATTCCTACAGTCTGCCTGTGCTGCAATCACGAATCCCGAAGATAGGGCTACATTTAGTGATGTGGTTCCGACTAAATCCGCCAGGTGGGGTCATTTATAGGTGCAGGATATGAATTAGAAATCTTCCCTAGCCTCATAGGGTTTACAGGCGGACTACAACATCAATGCCATAGAATTGATTATTTAAATAATGTATAGATGATTAATTTCTATCCAAATAAACATTTACATATGTCTTAACATATAACGTAGGCTATCTCTTTATATATTTTTTTATATAATTGTAATAATGAGTTACACATAGATATGTATTCTTTAATAGTTACAAGCAATGAATAAAGTGTGTAGGTTTCTGTAATGTATAAACAAAGTGGACAGTAAAATAGGAATATCAAGTTATGTTTTCATTCTATACTTTTGGTGCAATACATTATTAAGGAGTGACACAATTTAGCTGAGTCAGGCCCTAACCATTTTGCAATTGAGATTCTATTGGGTAAAGCCTGTAAGTGTTATGCTACAGTATATGCCATATGTACGTGCACACTATTTTATCAAGGGAGAGTTAAGTTTTGGCTGCTGCTGCTGCAGTGTGTGTGTGTGTGTGTGTGTGTGTGTGTGTGTGTGTGTGTGTGTGTGTGTGTGTGTGTGTGTGTGTGTGTGTGTGTGTGTGTGTGTGTGTGTGTGTGCGCACAGGCACACACACGCCCAGTTGAAAGCAAGGGGGCCTTTATTCAATTGTGATCCTTATGTGCCCAGAAATCTTAAATGTAATTTAAGATTCATTCATAATAAAACAATCTATCTACAATCTATCAAGATATAAACATTTAGCCACAATACAATTATGTTCTCTCATCTTCTTTGTTCTTCCTTGTTCTCCTCCTCTCAAATGTTTAATTCCTCTTTAAACACAGCAGCTAGCTGGGCTAACCCTAGAGTCACTCACAACGTACACCTTATTGATGAATGTGACAACCAGGATCCCTTCCCTCCATCATGACATATACCAGAGATGCTACATTAGCTGTCATCACAGACGTATGAGTACAGTGATACACTGATCTGTTTATGGTTTCCTATCCACTAATAAGAGGGGACCAAAAAAACAAACCCCATACAACAACTGACAGGAGCACGACAGGGTTCTATAGAAACAAGATATCTACCCTTCAAATCCCACTTCAGCTCAAATCACTCCATCCATGAAATAGAGGTATCCATGGTTACACCAGGAACCATGTTTAGTGATTCCCTCAGTGACTCTCTTCATCCTCCAGCAGTCTTCACCTTTTCATCTCATTCAACGGTGGCTTCCAGAACACCCTCTACTGCACCATCACCACAAGGCAACGCAAACACCCACTATTTGAGTTTTTTTTTTTTTTTTTTAAGTCAGGATTCAATTATGAAACAATACTGTGTATTTATACTGATTCGATGAGAAAAATCTAATGCGGGAACCTTTTGTATTATTAATGCATCCAAAACATCATATTGGTGGGTTCACCTGCCTATATTTCTATAGGGGGTAAATTGGTGAGCCTAAGTAGTGCCTAGTTACCAAGGCTACAGGTCGAAGTCTGGCAGGAGCATCCCCAATATGACATATTTGCAGTCTTCAGAACAACCTGTTACCTTGACAACGCAATTTTATCATTCAAGCCCATTGCTACCTTCTCCCACAGAATCGAATGTACCCTAAGTGTTAAACGCTGCCAATTCCTTTCAGACTGCAATTCAAGATAGAGAGGAGGAGAGTAGACAGGCTGAGGAGATCCATGGAAATATTCCTGTTATAATGTCACTCTGGGATGGCACATTGAACAAACATTCGCAGATAATAGGCAAAGAGATAATAGGCTCCATGTAATGAATGGGGGAGCGCTGCAGTTAAGAAGCCATTCACCCAAAGCAGCAAGACTCTATAATTAATGTTATCAGGCCCTTTTTTCTTCCTTGTCCTTTATTTCGTAACTATAATAAGGACCACCCCGAAAGAAAAAAAGCCAATGTTGATTATCCTTTCTGCTACAGCTCTGAGTGAAGCAGCAAAAAATAGCCTATCAACATGAGTATCAAATGATAGGCTGCGAATGCTGCTGGTTGAGGAGTTAGGATCTCTTCCTGGTTGTATGTCTTAGCACGGACCTTAATAAACTACCCCACGTCTGCAATGCTGCTTATTCGTCTGAGAGGAACAGTGCATCTTACTCCATTCATGCTGATGTATAGCAAAGAGTGAAGAGCTTTGTAGTAACAATCAATATTACTCATTATTATAATAAATGAACATGAAAATATTGAAGTAAAATATATATATTAAAATATGGACAAAATATTATTTTGTCAAATATTGCACCAGCATCTAAACCTCATTTACATTGGTGTTTCATCTTGTTTCCAGGAGGTGATTTAACAAACAGACAGTTAACTATAAAATGATATACATATATTATTTCAAAATCATTTTCATGAATTTTAAATACTGGATGATTTTTTTCATTTATTTTCTTATTCTTTTACTATTATTCTAAATCTATGCTATATGTATAGGTACATAAGGATAACTTTTTTATTAAGGTTGAGGGCAAATCGAATAATTTAATCTGCTATAGCTTCAATCTATTAAAAGAACCCTAGTGTTGAGCGCATGCGTCACTCAGTATGTCCACACGCCAGTCAGTCGTTTATAGACTTTGCTTGTCTGTTCCTCCAAGTAAATTTGATTGCAATCATGTGAAACACACGCTGAATCTTTTAGCTCTCAAATGGCAAATAATAAAGAGTGAGGAGTCGGTGAAAGAAAGGAGCAGAAGACAGGTGATGTTAAAATGAACATTTATAATGAGTCTTTGTTGCCGTCGCAAAAATAATCTTTAAAAAACAATTCAATTATTAACACTGAAATGCTGACTTCACGGTAGTCCACGAGTCATAAAACACAACTCACTGAATTTTGTTTACAAACACAGTACTACAGTTACATTAAATAGTCATTACCCTTAAATCTATTAATGAATGATGATCAAATGAACCAAGAACAGAAACACATGTGACACTTTTAAAAATCCTCTCAGTCCTTCCCCGTAGCCGCTGTTGTCCTTGTTAAACAACAGTGTTTAGAATTCATACTGCTTATTCTGTGTTTCTCTGGTAAAAACAGAAAAACAGACTGGCAGCATAACAACAATGGTATATGAGGTCAAAGGTCATACAATTGGGAGGGGGGTCATTTTCAGGGGGCGGGGCATGGGGAGAAATGGGCAGGGTCATGCCATTTCCAGTGATCTAACACTTAGTATGTAAGCTGGCTGCCTTTTGGCTCAGTGTGATTTTATTTGGCACTCGTGTTGACAGTTATTCGCTACTTAAAACAGTTTTCAAACAAAAGGCATTTTCCGTTTTAAATATTTCCTACTTTGTCATTTTTAAAAGGCATTAAATGCTGTTAGAGAAAGCCCTTAGTGTAGCTTACATTGTGGACTTTCACAAAACGTCACTATTAGATCTTATGCTGTCAGTCCATTTTTGTCTGATGGAAAGAACAAACGCACCAACAGAACAAATAAAATAAAAAAATAAAAACAGTCTTGCTAGGTTTGACAATACAGTTGGCTTAAAGATGTCCAACAGGTGAAGGAGTCGTGTGAATGTTAAGGTCAACCAAGTACATCGGAGGTTCAGTGGTTCAAAGAAAGACGGCCTGGTGTCTGGCTGGCGAGGATCCTGCATTACTCAGACAAACGGTCTCGGAAACATCTTAATCCGTTTAAAGGGCAAATATGGTGGCCGGAGTATAATGCGACACAGATTGGTTGTAAAGTTCGAATAATGAAGGGTCTTTTAAACAGCTTGAGTCCGTTGTTGAGATTGTAAAACTCCCAAGTCCGAGCCTTTCCCGAAGGGGGCTCCGCAGAGGGGGGGGGTGCAAATGTCCAGAGTACATTGACAATGAAAACACAGACAAAACTAACTGACAAAAAGACGGTGGAATGCTTCTGTTTATCTATCAGCATTCAGTTTAGATTTCTGGTTTATTATTATTGTGGAGAAGTGACAGGGTTCTGTAACAAAAGTGAAAAAAAAATCATATTAACCCTCATAAGACGCCGTACACTCTTTAAAGTCACCCTTTATTGAAGTTCACGTATTTTGCTGGTGTCGTTTTTCCCTCACAGTTCTGACAATTATATTAGCAAAACATTGAGAATTCATCATGTGCCATGAATTGTTTTGGTAAAGATCAATACTAGTTTGTTAAAAAAAAACAGGAAAAAGAAAGCCAATTTTTGTATGGACACAAAGTGTGGTGTTGTTGTGGTGGTTATCTGCCCCCTGGACTGTGATTCACGACACCACATATTTTAGAGGAATTCACTTAGTGATTGACACAAACCTCTGCCACAGGGAATGTGAGGGAGAGGACATCGAGTGAGGAACAAAAGGTGCCACAATTGAGGTGAATCCAGATACTCCAGCCCCTTTCCATCATTAACCAGACCAGACATAAGGGACAAAAACAGACGGACAAACCACCAGTGCAAGAGCAAAGTATGGCAACGAAAACCAAAACAAAAATAAACCCTTAACTATTGAAAGTCAGCATGGATTCTCTTCATTTCACACCCAATATTTTGATGTTATTCATAAGACGGATATGACCCATTGATCGGTAAAGTGCATTTATGCAACACCAAACAAACAGGATAATGTTGACAGCGAATCGGAAGCGGTTTTGAACATGTATCTGGGTTATGACTTTTGGCCTTGTGTGGCCTACCTGACTATAGCTGAATTCTTGTCATTGACATAGATATTAACTCTACATGTATTGTGACATTCCTGCCCTGAATTTACATTAAAAGACATTCAGACAGAAAAATAAATGGGTACATTCATAGAATAGATCTGGGCTTTCAAGCTGTAGTGTAAAACAAAATCGTTTCTGAAGATAGTATGCCACAGGTTATGGGAGGTGTAACGTGATTTAACAAAGTAAACTGAAAGAAAACAAAACACATGCGGTGCCTGATCGTGTAAAAAGGCAAAACATGAGTCATGTAGCCAATGCACTGAAAAACGTCTTCACCTTTGCTTGTTTCACATTTTTTTAATACTCTTCACTGGACCGAAAACATAAATAAAAACAATAAATAAATAAAGATATTCTCTCATTAAGTGAAGAGAGGTGGACTTTATTGATGAGAATTATGTGTGGTGATTCTTGGGCCAACATGACAACAATGGGTTCCCACCCAACTTACAACAATAAACAAAACATTATTATTATTTTTTTAACATGAAGTGAGTAAACTTAAGTGCCTTACAATTGACCGCATGCAGTGTTATGCCTTTGAATGTTACGAGACACCTTGCAAATTTTTGTTAATTTTTTTTCCTCTCCAACCCCCAATAATTCACTTGGATATCATGCAATAGAAGACGTGCAAAAAGATAACACCTAACTCCACAAACACATTGCTGATTGTTAATGGCTATGTTATGAATGCTTATAACATGTTATGCTTAGTGCATGCTGGCCTATAAAGACATTTTTGTGAGAAAACAGCAGTACTTAAGCCACAGGTCAAACGAACACACAAAGGATGCATGGAGTGTAAAAACACATGGATCCATAAAAATCACAATTGTTAACTCTTACTCTATGTAACTATGGGATAAAACAAAGAGCACAAATAAGGTATCTTTGTCCTTTTGTTTTCTTAAGTAATGCATTTGATTATCTTTTTTTTTTCTTAACTTAAAAGACAGTGTTTGATTGGCACTTGATCAGCACTTCTAAACAAGTTATTGATATCTAACATTTGATCGCACATCTACAATTTTCAGAAGCTGCAGAGGTCTAGTTTGGCACAGGTTGTACTATGGAGTCTATTATTACTTTTACTATCTTATCGATACTGTATAGTTCTCTATACACCTCGCTTTATGCTCTGAGCATCTCAGAGCATACTTCTTCTAATCAACAGACCAGACATCTTTTCAGCTAAAATATTTTGTATAGTTTACTTTACTTATCAAATAGCAGCATTTTCATAACTTACAAAAAGTACATGTAAACCTATTCATTCAAAATCTTAATAATTTCAAAGGTTCATACAACAGACATGAAACACAAAACAGGACGACATGCTACTATATTGCTTCCAATATCTTTACATTTTCTTACTGTCAAACTAAATCATCTATGACAGAAATATGGACACCACCCGTTGATGATGAATCATCATAATGCACAAACAAATTTTGCGAAGCTAATCTTAATCAGGCTTAGTTGGCACTCTCATCATCCACACAAATATAACATAGTTCACATTGTATTGACAACGCTGGACTGCATTTGGACTACAAACTAGAATAGCTACAATAAAGTACATATAGATCATATGACATGACATATTGTATTCCACAGAAATGAATTCTAGTCATTTTTCAGATTAGAGGATATGCATAAAGGATGTCATTGTTTTTCAGCTTGAGGTCACAAACAGGTTACCTTTCCCTTTACCCTCTATCGCGTTCCTTCAAAACGTTTAGGCTCTGCTTTTTTTTTTCGAGGCTGAACCAAAAAGCTCATCTAGTTTTCCACCAACAGATGAATATTCACTACCACCGCCATGTCGCAGGTTTTTTTTTTCATCTTCTGGCAGAAAAATGAACAGAACCTTCCCCAGCCCTAGCAAAAAAAAAGGGCCACAGTTCATGATAAAACCCTTTTCTGAAGTCCTAATGGTTCTTCCCCATGGAAGGAAGTAGGATTGGTTGAGCTAATACTGCTGGTTCTGGTCGTGTGGGGGGGGTCACAGCTCTGAGGGGGGAGGTGGGCAGGTGTGTTCTGTGCATTCTCAGCCCGTTGTCACACTACGGCAAACATTCGGGAAAACATTTTCATACCCTCGTGACCTTTAGTGCATAACTCCCCGTCAGTACCGGTATGCCCATCACCGCCTCCTCCCCCCTACTACACTACCAGGGTAGGACACTTCCACCCGGGAGAAGAGGAGACAGGAGGAAGGAGAAAGAGGGGGAGAAACAGAGTGAAGGGAGGACAGGACGGGACAAGAGGCGAGCGGGCCGACGGGGGAGGGGGGGGATCTGTATATATATGTTAAACGGTAAAGAACGGCAACAGCAGGGGTAGTATTAAATGTTGAGAGAAAGAGGAAAGAGGATGGAGGGGGGTTAAGAGATAATAGTATTTGGCACAAGGTATTGATCAGACAGCTCTGAGGAAGAATTGTCAACAGTCGCACACGTCTGCTTGCATTGATAAACCTCATCTGGTTTTGTGCTTGTATCTCAAGATACCCTAAAAATTCCCGGGCAGTAGCAAGTCATCCTTACGCATCGCTGTTACAGAGGTGGCCGGATGCTTTCACGTATCTTTAACGGGTTGGGATGTTTCTTTAGCAAGGAGGAGCCGTTCTGCTCTCTAGGTTTCGACAGAGCATTGTGCAATGCGGACGCCGTTCGTTAGTGCTTGAGTTGAAGGGGACCATTATTAAAACACCTATTTTTAAAGGGGAGCAAGGCAGGTCTACGTTTAGAGAAGACAGCACTGGCATATGCAAGGGAAGTATCACGGGAGTTAACAACGCTTCGCAGATTATACAAAATCTTCCATGAATTTTAAGTATGCGTAGCCACCCTCTGCAGTGCATCGAGAAAATAAATGTAAAATAGGTAAACACAAACATCACAAGATGTCGACGTAGAAATGGTCTTGTGAAGATACCCATTCCATTCAACACGGACGAGTGTTGTGGACGTTGGCCTACATCTTCTTCAGGTCGAATAGATGTGTACATCAAAATACTCACATCCCACCAGGGATAGATACGCCACATAGATGCATGCGTCGCATCTCACAGTGCAGTCGTCAGACCCAGTGTACTCAGGGTGGGGGGGGGGAATTTGGGCGGGTGGGGGGGAGGTGAAAACCATGAATAGCAGCATGGAAGCAAGCCAGGGTACTCTATATGCCAAAACTGTCCGTCAACATGGATTCTGAAAGCCATTTAATAAAAAAAAATTTAAAAAGGGGTTATTTTTACCTAACATTGGGGGCTACACCCAATACGGGCGAGCATTGCTGTGTTTCTAGGAGAGGAGAACAAGCTGCCTCTGCAGACTCCACTGCAGAATCATCCCATCTGTCTGAATGCAAATTCAACTAAGGGGTGGGGGGGGGGGGGGTGGGGTTCACTTAAACCTGAACCCCAACCTTTCAAGTTTCACTCCATTTCTCCCCGATTACGTATGTCTCGTTTCTATTTGGTACCCTTAATGTAAAGGCAATGGTTTCTTTGTTCACAGATACTGGTTCACACAGCTCTTGTTTTCTGATCGAATGCATTTTGTGGGATTTGCGTCTCCCTTTGTGAACGGTCATGGATGAACCCTGCCTCTGGTGAAATGTGTAGTCTATGTTGCTACAAGCTTGTGTCTGTAACGCCGTCTCCGTAGAGTTAACTTTAAGCGTCTAAGGCAAAACGTATCGTCAAGTAAAATCGAGCGCGTAGCCAATTTTTTCAAGAAAGAAATGAAATGCATGACTTGCATTCGGAATGAGGAGCAAATTGCTTTAATGGGATTAAGACTGGATTGCTTTGAGTCGTAAAAAGTAGCAAATCACTCACTATCTTATTGAAGGTGTCGGCTGACAGTGATCCAATGGACTACCAATTACTGGAAAACCTCTCAAACCAATTTTATAAAGCCGCAAGATTCAGATTTTGGGTGTCGATGGTAACGGAGATTCGTATGCCCAATGGTATAGCACCAAGAAAGGGTTGGCTAACATTTGTTTCTGTCCGTTGCTGTGGAGATGCGAAAAATGTTTGTGCGTTTGTGGGAGCTTCATCTTAGTGTTCATGTAAAATATATTTATACATTCCTGTGTGTCTCCTCTGTCCTCTCACATTGTTTTTTTTTTTAACCCCTGAACTATACGCGCTATACACGACAATAACTGTAAAAGTTCAGACTGGGTTCAGATTATACATTTTGTTCACTGCAACACAATATTTGATCCCTGTAAATAAAAAAAGAGCAATAGGCTAACGTTGTTTTTACATTCAGGTCAACCTGAATTCACAGGCTTAAATAATCTATTTGTGTTTGAATGAGACCACGTCAATAATAAATAAAGAAAAAAATATAAAATACCCCCAAAAAACTTGTTTGAAAACTTCAATTATGCTGTGAGCAAGAATTCAACAAAATAGATACCGACTTCCTTTTTTTTTTTCTTAAATGATACTTGGACATTGCTCCCTCATAGCCTGAGGTGGCCTCAGGTGCTCGTCACAGGAACCTGGTCCCCCTGGTAAACAATGCCGTTACGCCACTGTCTACAGAGAGCGAGGTGGGCCGGCCCGCTTCACAAGCCGACCGGCCCTTCGTCTGGCGCGCTCCACTCACCGGAAGCCTAGGGGTTCACGGCTAAAGATCTGAAATCAAACCCCGACAAAAACAAAACAAAAGAAGAAAAAGAAAGATACAAAATAAAAACAGCTCGAAGGTTTTGGAGGAAGGGTGAAAACTGGAGGCTCAGCCGTTGAATCTGCAGCTTGGCAGTGGACCAGTTCAGCATTACTCTGATCACCGTCGTCAAAAGGACTCGACAGACTCTTTTAAAAAACATCAGGACGTCACTCCTAAAAACACATTCACATATCACACACATTTATCTTGGTTGTCTCCCCCCCCCGCCCCGCCTCCTCCTTCTGCGATTCCCTCGATTGAAACCGAAATATTGAACAGATATTTGGGCGTTTCGTTATTTTTTCTTTTTCTTTTTTTCTTACCTCCCCCTCCCCCATCAGTGACCCTCTCGACTTCCTTCCACCTTCATCATTCCTTTTTCTATCCTCTTCTCCTTTTTTTTTTTTTCAATTTTAGCCCACCTTCTGTGGGTTGGTGGCGCGCACGCCCTGCTCGTACGTGATCCTCTGGCTGATCAGGTACTGCGCCGCCTGCGTGGCGGCCGGGGACCCTGTGATGGTAACTTTACGGTTCCGCGTGCCCGGGATGAACTCTCCCTTTTTGGAGATCTGGATGCGGGCGCCCGTTAGCTCCTGGTACTCCACCAGCGTCTTCCCTCCTTTCCCCAGGATGGCGCCCACCAGGTTCTCTGGCACGGCGATCTCCACCACGTCTTTCGCCCCGTCGCCCAGCTTCTCGGCGGCCAGGAGGGAGGACGCCATCAGCGGGGACGAGGCGTTCAGGTAGCCGTTGGAAGCCCCGGTGGCGGCGGCCAGGGAGCCCAGCGAGAACCCGCCCAGGCCCGCCGCCGGGTGTCCGCCGCCGGAGGCGTCGCTAGCGTAGGAGGCTAAGAGGTTAGCTGCGGCGGCGGCGGCGGGGTTGGCGCTGGCGGCCACGGCGGCGAGGACACCGGAGGCGGCTGCCGGGTTGAGGCCCAGGCCCAAGGTGTTGGTGTTGTAGCCGTAGCTGGCCAGGGTGTTGAGCGCGGAGGTGATGGCCAGCAGGTCGTTGCCGGAGAAACTGGACATGGCCGTCGGGAACGTGCCCATTCCCGTCAGGCCGGCCTGGCCCAGTAGGCTGGAGGCGGTGGCGGCGGCGGCGGCTGCGTTGGGCAGCACTTCGGCGGAGTTGGCGTAAGGGGAGCCCGTGGGGTTGGAGTTGGCCACGGGGCCGGAGATGTTGGAGTAGGAGATGTTGAGGCAGCTGCTGCTCTGGGGGTCCTCCTGGATCTTCTGCACTATGATCTCCACGGCCTTGCGGTTCTGCTCGGGCTCCCCGCTAATGGTGACCACACGCTCCTGCAGGTTGATGCCCTCGGGCTTCTGGGAGAGCTGCACCCAAGCCCCTGACTGCTCCATCACTGCTTTTACTGTCGCGCCACCTTTGCCAATGATAAGCCCAGCTGTGCTATTGGGCACTATCAGTTTAGCCTGCAGGAGGAAACGGAGAGATTGAAATCGAACAACAAAAAAAAAAAAGGGGGAGAGGAGATGGGAGTCTTTTAAGAGGAGCAATGAGGGGACAGGGGAGACGAATCTCACTGAGTTTACTACAGCGGCTCTGGCTTTACTCAGCACTTCACTAATCCCAGGGGTTTAAACTGCAGCTGCCACTCGGCTAATGTCTAACTATGAAAGACTGGGGGGTAAAAATAACCCTGTGGCCTTACATTCTCCTGACCTCTGCCACGCTACGGGGTCACGGCCTCAGGGCACCACCAAGACTAGTGACTCATAAACACAAGACGCCAGGACCAGGTAAGGCATCCTAATGATCCGTCTATGTGGACATTAACTGCTAGACATAACGGAGACACGTACGGCATGCCATTCACTCGAGGTGTTAAAAGAGTGATTTACACGCAAGGAGCGGGGGGGCAGGCCGCATAGCTCATGCGGGGTTTCAGTGTGTCGCTACGGGGTTGGCGGCGGGCGAGTATTGTACCTGTTTGACGCGGTCGGGGTTGACGGTGGTCTGTGGCTGCAGTATGCTCACGGGCTCACTCTTCTGGGCACTCTGGGGCATCTCGCGGACCTTCTCCGCGATGAAATTGTGGACGCCATTCAGAGCTTCCACGGTACCCTGTATCAGACACACGCGCTCTGTTGTTCCTGCGTCGGGGAGGGAAAGAAGAGGTTAAAGAACCACCCGATCCAGTAGTGTGGATGGGCAACGTGCCAAAAAGGAAAACCCAGGTTTTTCGTTTATATATTTTTAGATTAAAAAAAAGGGCAAGTTGCTAAACCAACCCCCTTGTTTTGTTTTTTCCATTCACACATTCAACCGAAAAACAGCTGCATGAAAGAAAAAGAAGAAAAAAATAAAAGAGGAAGAAAGAATATGCGTGGTTAGCAAGCTACAGAGATATAAAGAATTCCCCACTGATGACGTAAACTATTCAGGGCTCTGGATCTGTGGAAGTGTGTAGTGGGCAGACCACACACTCTTCTCTGTCTATTCTCTATCTATAAGTAGGGTCTTCCACGCTAAAGACCCTTCCAGCATTCCGTTACCATGGTGAGGGGGCCATGTAGTAGTAACAGGTAATGCAACACCAAATCCCTTTTTAAATGCTTGTGTGTGCCGTTTCCTTTTTTTATTGCGTTCACTCTCTCTTTCTCTCTCCCGCACTCATTTTCTCTCTCTCTCTCTCACTTGAACACCCAACTCTGCGGCTTTTTATAACAGCTATAAAACTAAGGGGCTGTTGACCATACATTAGTAATGCACTGCACTGGCGATAGTCTCCATGCGCATTTCAATTGCTACAATCCGAAGCTTAGTCATATTGAGCCAAATCCTAACGGGTCGCAGACTACATCATTTGATTTGCACTAAAATCCGGTTTGATTACAGAATGATTTATAGAACCAAGAGACTATTTGAATTTGTTATTAGATATGTATGATTGAGCAAGGATACTGAAGAAGGGAAAACACGCACACACACACACACACACTACACACGCACTTATGATGAAAAAACAGCAAACAGAGCTGGCTAATGAGAAACTGTTAACACAAATTACAGAAAGAGAGCACATTGTAACTGGGATTTTCCTCAAGAAATTAACATCCAAAAAACTCACATAGATGTCATTTACAGATGGTTGCCAATCCATTTTGAGTAGCTATTTTGTATGTGCATTTTCATGAAGGAATAGGCATTAGCAAATATCATTTAAATGCTGCTTGACCATGTTTAACAATTGAAGCACAGTACAACAGTCTGTTAACTCACATCAACGTACATTATGAGTTAAACAGTCTTTTTCAGGCCACCCAGATTAGACAGGGGTTGCCCCCTCACACGGCTGAGCAGAAGGGCAGCGTTTTTGCGTCCGGTCGACGGTACAGACTTGAGTGCGTTCCTCGTTTGGTTCCCTTCCTAACCTCCAATCGTCCTCAAGTGGAGCTGTAGCCCCAGGTCGACAGAGTGATTCATCACCACACGGCCCAGCCTTCTCCATTAAACTCTGCTAATGGTCACCAGTCTGAGCTAGGATTCAATGTGGCGCTCATCTAGGTGATTTCTTACATGCCTGCCGGGTGGCACGCAACGTCATTCAAACTCTCCACGTCTTGTTAATTGGGAATTATTCATCTGAATTTTAAATTGACGAGCAGAGAAAAAAACAGCAGGCTAGGATCACCCGGTGAGAAATGTTTTATTGTAAGTTGTTTTACTGTGTCGTTCCCTTTGCGTTTGTGTTCCTGCTTGCATTTTAACTGACTTCAGTAACAAATGTACTAATCTAGTAGAACCATCATAACCAATATACACCAGTTAAGAGCATCTTCCACACAACCCCCCCATGTCATATAATACATACAGTACATACCATTTTCCATATATACATACTTTTTTTCATAATTTTGTAAATCAGGGCACTCTGCTATCCAAAGCATCCCATGGTGAGTTCAGCTGCATCTCCCATCTTTAGCTGTCTAAACGTGGCTGGGTTCCAATCTGTGCTACTGCCTGACGTGTTTGGGTAGGACATGATGGACAGCATAGTTTTTCACCGCACTCATCATTTTGTAGAGCTCGCTGTGCGTGTGTGTGTGTACTTGTTTTTGGCTTCCTGTAGGCGCCGGGTGAAATATGGTGCAGAATGTCAGTGCCGTCTGCCCGGGTGGATGGGAGAACGTACGTACTGTACATACGAGGAGGCCCAGCGTGACTTTTGGATGGTGCAGTGTTAAAAACTAACGGATAATTAAGTTTTTTTTAATCTTCCCATGTAGGCTACTTCGAGGGGTTTGTAAATAGCCCACGGCTAAATTGGACAGAATGGGGAATTGTAGTCAGCACAATTTGACCTTGGAAAATTCCATGATGCTAAATAAATAAATAATACAGTAAATAGATAATAAACACGTTTCACTGTAAAATATGACACTTTCTTTGAAGCAAACAAAAGCCCATTGTGCTGAATACAAGAGTTTATGAATGAGTTTAATTCTAGCCACATAGATAATATCAAAGCTCTCCCAGTATAAGGTCACACACTGCTAATGATGGTAAAGCTAGCTGGGCTGATGGCAAGCCAGACAAAGCACTTTTTGTTCAAATTAAGAATCCACACTGCACTATTTGCAGCTGCTTTAATTCCATGTGGATGCATAGACGTGCGCGTCCGTGAATGGTCGTGAGCAGTTACGCATGTGGGTGTGTGTGGGTTTAATGTGAATCTACAGTACGAGCAGTTGAATGCGGAAACATGTTGTCACATCGATGCAGACTGGGGTAGATTTGCACCAGGCAACTGTTGCGACAATCGAATCGCAACAGTAAGTCACGTGTGAAGCCAGAAACGGAGGAGAATCGCGTCAATGCGATGTCGCAACCTTCCAGATTAAAAAACTTTTGGTAGGGGCACAATGTCTTTCTGTCATCTGGTCCCGACTCTAACAACTATTAAACTTACGTGAGAAGAAGAAGAGCAAGGGAGCAAGACAGAGAAGGAGTGGGGGAAGTTGGCTAGCATTGAGGCTGCAGGAGTACAGCTGGGACAGGGTCACGTCCACAGAGAGAGGGATTGGAGCAGGCTATTTCTGGGCCTAAAACCCCCTCCCCTCTAAACTACCCCTCCAGCAGCTCCGCCCCCAACACACACACACACACACACACACACACACGACACACAGACACACAGAAACGACACACACAGACACACACACACACACACAGAAACGACACAGACACACACACACACACACACACACACACACACACACACACACACACAGACACACGACAGACACACACACACACGACACACACAGACACACAGAAACGACACACACACACACACACACACGACACACGACACACACACACACACACACACACACACACACACGACACACACAGACACACACACCTTACAAAATAATCATGCATCATCCACACCCTTCACTATCTCCTGCCATCCATCTCTGTCTGTAACAGCAGGGCCCAGCGGTTTGCACAGCTCCCATCAAAGAAAAACCCTTTGAATTCACCGGGCTCTCGCTCTATTCTCTTTCTTCTCATGTCCAGGGGAGGGATCCCAGAAAGAGTGGAGTCACCGCAGCATGGCATGCGAGTGAAAGAAAGGCAGTATCTATTGTGTTGTCTCCTCCAGCTCATTCGATTGTCGGGAACGATAGCGGCATTTGCGCGAGCTCTGGGATAAATCTTCCTAAGCCATATATCCCCCCTCGAAAACAGCTGAGGGCATGACCTAAGTGTAATGGCATTAGCGTGGCACGTTAGCCGGCACAAAGGGCAAAATAATTGATTATGTCAAATGAGAAGAAATGCGAATAGGTCGTGAATCGTCCCGATGGTGTGCTCCATACAGCTGGGGCGGCCTGCGTTAAGTTCAGTGGTTTCTTTTTTGTTTTTTTTAAGTGGTAGCCTACATTGACGCCATTGTAAGAGGCCCTGTAGAGAAACCATTGTGCAGTGTATGGTAGTGGTCACTTTACTTGGTGGGCCAGGACAGCGTCCAATCAAAAGCTTGCCAGCACCCCTCTCTCTCTCTCTCTCTCGCTCTCTCTCTAAACTCCTCTTCTCACTCATCACAGTAATGAGTAGGGGGATGGGGAGAGCAGGTGTTGACTACAGACTAAAAGCAGAATCAAGAATACATGTAACTCCTTTCATTGGTTCCCATGCCAACCAAAGTAACAATTATTATATTTTCTTCTTTTTTTTTTTCCCCCAAGACATAGCTGTACACAAGCGTAGTCTCTTTCAAGGCTAGCTTATTTCCAATGGAGGCAAACACAAAGGCGACTGGGCAAGAAATGCGTGGACGCACGCACACGCTTGTCCATCCTATTTCTCCCCCATCTGGAACTGCGGCGCGATGCATCGCCAAGTAAAATGCAGTATTTCACACGTAACGCTCTATAATAAAAATAAAAGGCAAGTTGTTTTTGCCAAGCAATATTTATTTTCTACTAACAAAATTTTAAATAATAAAAAATAATTGAGTATTAAACAGAGTGGAGCTAGTATAGCTCCACTAGAGATTCATACGATCCCATGTGTTGTGCAATGATATCAGATGGATTTGATCATTTGATAGAAGTATTTCATGCCTTCCACATTCCATCGACTATAAATCCTGGTATTAAAAAAAGGAAAAGCATAAACATCTCTGGTATGTGCGTTTCACTGTAGTAACACTTTACAGTGACCAATTTCCCTGCAGTGAAAAACTATAACAAAATGCACTGTGCATCTATTTTTAAAACAGGAAGTATTTGGCTTCATCAGTTATCACAGAAGACATCTGGACCTAATCAACCGACTCTCAGCTCCTATTAATGCTCAGCAGGTTGAGGTGTCCTCTGAGGCATGAAGGACAAACACACACAGACCTTCCCTACAAGACCGGGGCGTTTCTGTTCCTGGGCTGGGGCGCTCGGCAGTGGGTGGGTCCAGCCCTACGTACAGTAGAGGCTGGACCGGATTCCCATCCCTTTCCATGTTTCTGCTTCCTAGAATGTCTGACTCTAGGGAGCAGAAACATGGAATGTCCATGACTCATGCGGTCAGTATGTCTTCTGCTTGTGAGCTTGTTGTTTTTTTCACTGCGACCGCTCTCAATTCAATAAAATGGCGGCTACTATTTTTTTTGCTTTTGTGTGCATTATGTTGTTCTGCAACAGTTTAAACAGATCAAAATAGCTCCACGATAAATACTGACCCGTGCACCAGCAGCTGACCTGCTACACACACACACACCCACATACCGGCAAATTTAACCAAATTACCTTCAGGGTTGAATTGCATCTGACACAGTATTCACTTACACGTGTTACCCGATAAGAATGTGCGACCTATGTTGTGTTTTACGGTCGTTCGAACAAACATAGCAGCACTGCATGGCGTCATTTCCAATCGCTGCCCCATGTTGGTCGATACACAGTAGACCACATATGTTTGAATGGCGTCCAAACAGTGATGTCGCTGGTGACTGAATGCGAGTGCCTACCTGGGTAGAAGTCTTTGGATTTGGACAACTTGATGGTGGCGCCCGTCTCTTTCTGCAGTTGTACGATGGTCTGGCCGCCCTTGCCAATTATAGAGCCGGCTGCATAGCTGGGGATCAGAACCTTCAGGAAGTACTCACCCTCCTCTGAGGGATGGGGAAATAGAGGTGCACACACACACACACACACACGCGCGCGCGCGCACGCACACACACACACACACACACACACACACACACACACACACACACAAACACAAACACACATACACAAATACGTTAGAGTGGTTCTTATCAATATAGGCCTTCCAAAAGAAGCATGTAAAAATTGTGATATGGTAACATGAGGCTTTTTGGTGTAATACAAGTCGTCTGGTTGTTGATGTTGTTGTGATGTTGTTTTAGACTCGGTTCCTTGAGTAGGCTGTCATAAAGTGAGATTCTTGGTGACCTTCAGTACCACATAATCAGAACCACATCGCTATAATCAGAGATTGGTGGCATGCTCTATGTTCTGTCCCAGATTTCCAGTGGAGTAAAAGATGACCTCCTTTCCAGTTTTGCAGAGGACTAAATTTAACTGTTTTCAAGTTTTCAGCCACCTCTGAAAACCTGCTGTATGGAAACCAAAAAGGTCAGTACAAAACCTTGTTTAGAGTCCTGTAGCATTCCACGATAATCACAGAGAAGCTTGTTTAGGACTCATACTCACTTAATACAAATTAAACAAGCTATATACCTGGGCATTGTTACACAGACATACGCACACATGCACACGCACACACATACACGCACACGCACACACACACGCACACGCACACGCACACACACACAAACAAACGCAGACAGGGTTCTGGACAACGCGATACAATACACACACACACACACACGCGCACACACAACCGATATCTACGCTGTGCGTTGTGGGAGCCAATACGGCGTGATCCAGAGTAATGAGAGGAAGTGATGAAAGCATATGGGATACAATCCCTCAGATTTGTTCCGAGGGTACACTGCCAACACCGCCTCAATCTCCTCCATTTTGGAAACCACTTCAGTGGCTTACATAGGCTCAAGCCAGCCAGTGATTGATGAAACTTAAAAAAGATCCAAAACAGAACAGGACAGAGATGCTACAATTAAAACAATACCCCTTTCTTGCCTTTTTCCGCCACTAATCAAGACTTTAATCAGCGGGGTGAGAAGTGCGTCCACAGAATTCCCCATCCACAATTAGCGCACTGATAATGAAAGAAGCAATCAGCCACACGCCGTGCATGGACTCTGACTTAGCAGTCATCGCGCAAACACACCGAGACGGGGATGACGAGAAGGGATGGAGAGCGTTCGGCCCCCTTTTTTCAGCCACGGTGACTCCTCACCAAACACATGCAATGAAGAGTGTGCACGATTGACACACTTCAAAAGGGGCACCACGACGTTATAAGGCACTGGGAGCGGGGTGCCTCTCGCTGCCAATTCTTGACCTCTGCTTGCAATGCTCCGATTGCAATGACGTCATGTCCAGACCCTTTTTTCCCCCCTCGCTGCCTTGAGAGGATGACATCACTCCACTACGGAACACATGTACACGACCAGCTGCGCATTCACACACCGACAACGCTCATACAACAGTTCATTTTATTTTTTGATGGAGAATGTCAATGGCACAAGGTCTGTGACCATTCCACTGCGTGCCATCTCTCATTTTGTGGTGGGGGGGTGATGCGTGTGCGTGAGTGTGTGTGTGTGTGTGTGTGTGTGAAGACGGATGGACAGAGGTTGGAGAACCCTGGGCTGCTGACTTGTTGCCTCTGTAATGCACTCATTAGTTTCAGATCATAATGAACATGACACTGTGACATCGAAGCATTTCACAGCCGATATGTACGCTGTGCTCGCCCGCTCCCATTAATATGCCCCTCGCGTTGCATTCGGTCTTCGTCCATCTCCATCTTTCTCTATGCATGATGTCTGCTGAACCGTTTACAATCACCAAGATACATTCACAGGTGCTCGCTAATATGTTTACCCATGAAAGCCATTGAGCGGACTCATGCATGCGAGAGTGTACGTTAAAAGAGATCTATTTAATCGCTTGCGTATGTCTGCCAACAATTGACAATAACCCATCATTTTTTTTGTAAATGATTGGGCGTCACGCTACTAGTGGGTTTATTTGATGCCTCTTTCTGCACACATCTGCCCTACGTGGAAGTCAGCTGTCCGTTTTACTGGCAATGAATGCCAATAAAGATGACCTTGGTGAGAAATCGGCGATGGACTAAGGTGATCAATGGAAATTCTTTGTCGAAAGGTCCCTTTCTTTGGCCAGCAAGGCTGCCCAGATGATTCTGTGGTGCATTGTGGAACTATCTCCAGCGTAGGAGCTAGACCTGTTGTTGACGACACCTACGACCCACTGCGTAACTTTCCCCTCCGTCTCCGGCCAGGGGAGCCAGAACCCCGACGGCCACGGCAAGCCACTCGGGGCCAACCTCCGTCACCCAGCCTGCAGCCGTTCCCGCTGCCATTAGTCAATAATGAATTCCCTCCTTGTGTTCGGAAATCACAGTAACAGGTTTTAATGGTGTCATGTAACAGAGTAAACATGACAATCTGTTGCTGCAAAACCCGCCAGGGAGCGGGGAGAAGTGGGGAGAAGGGGAGCAGTAGTGTGGGCCCACTGGGGACGACAAACGCCTGCCGGGTTTGGCAGTCCCAGTACACCCCCCGCCCCCCCCCACTACCACCACCCACCCACCCCCGAAGCAACAAACCCTTGCAGCCAAGGCTCGGAAGAGAAAGAGTGGGAGAGAGTGGTGGGAGAGAGGGAGAAAAGGGACACGGACACTGAGCCAAACGTGTTTAGTTAAGTCACCAGAGGGGGGTGGGTCAGGAGGAAATGCCTTGTGACTGTCCTCCCTCCTCCCCACTATAACCCCTCCAAGTACCCACTATGCATTTCAATAGGCCAACCTGCCGCTGACGGACGGCAAGGACGGTAGCCCAAAAATGAGCAATTTAAATGAAACAAATTGAACTGCGGCGAACTGGCAACGCTGATTTTCTTTTTTTTGCAGAAGTAGTTTAGCACAACCGGATCAATTCAACAAGTCATATCACCACACCACCACCCCCCCCCCCTTATCTCCCCCACCCCCCCTTAACCCCCCCCCAAAAAAAAAATGTATTACGAAATCAAGAAAGAGATGAAAACGAGTAGAATAAAGAGGTGGTTTGACTCTTACCCATTCTGAGATCTGCTGTTTCGGTGCCTCTCTCTGTCAGATGGCCATCAATGCCGGAGTACGATCACTAAAGCTTTCCTTAGCGTTAGACCAGGCATAGGTGCAACGGTGGTGTTGAGGAATGCGACCAGTCAACCCGTTTTTTTTTTGTTGTATTTTCGACGGGATTCTCAATACATCAGCGGGCGCGAGAAAACAATAAAACAAAACAAAAAAGAAAAAAAGAAATAGGTTTCACCGTGACATCCAAGCCATGCCTGCAGCTGGCCAGAGCCTCAATTGTCTGAGAAAATGGTAATGCAGAGTGTTTCTCAGTGAAAGACGGCACGCATTGTTCGAGCTGCATCGGTTTGAAGGCAGAGGAGGAGGAGGAGGAGGAGGAGGAGGAGGAGGAGGAGCGGGCGGCGGTGGTGGTGGTGGTGGTGATGGCAGGGAGGGGGGGTCTTCCCTGCCGCATCACCCTTTTCACTTGCTCTCATCCATATTCATCGAGTGGCCTGTCCGTCTGCGGCAGCGCGGCGCAACTGACGCCTGCCTGGCCCAATCAGCAGCCTGCTCCCCCCCCACCCAACCAACCCCACAGCACGTCATGGACCCGCCCCCCTCCGATGCCGGTACCAAAAAAAGAATACATTTTCTCCCTCCCTGTGCTCCGCCTCTTTTGACGCAGCACTATAAAGTATGGCGGCCCATTCAGTCCCCCCCCCCCTTTCTCTCACCCCTTCACATGCACACTTTTATTTGTGGAAAGTGACAAAGGTGAGGTGGTCGCGGGAGCCGTTGGGTGGAGTGGCGAGCGCGTCTTGAGTGACCTTCAGTCGCGTGGATCTCATAAGCCGCCGATGACGCCGACATAGCGCCGGTCTGAGAGAGAGTGTGTGTGTGTGTATGTGTGCGTGTGTGTGTGTTACGCCCCCCCGCCCCCCCCCCCCCCCCCCCACCCCCCGAGCCCCCCCGACCCCGCCCCCGCCAACCCTCTTTCTTTCCTCTTTTTTTTTTTTTCCCCCACCAACCCCCCATCCCAAATCCCTGAGACGGCCATGTTTGAGCGGGGCGGAGGGGCTCATCAACCATTGCAAATGGCAGTGCCGCAGAATGGTGGGAGTGGGAGGGGGTGGGGTGGACCGGGTGGGGTGTGGGGGGAGAGGGTGGGGGGTGATGAAGCCAATCACTACGCCTATAAATCTTACGGCGGGAACTGGAAGTATCCTCGGTGAATGGTATAAGTGTAATGCGAATGGTGCAATGGGCATGTCGGTACGCCGGGGGTCCGTACCCTGTACGAATGCTTTTGCTTGGTGGGTGGGGGCTCTTAAAATGGGACTCGTTTTTTAAACAAGTGCATTTTTTTCTATTCAACTCAAGGACTGTGATCGTGGCCCCACATGTTTTTTTTATGGTGGCGGGTTGTGTGTGTGTGTGTGTGTGTGTGGGGGGGGGGGGGGGCTACGCCTCCTTGATAATTCAACAATAACGCTTATCTTATTGATTGAAACATCCGCCGGCTTTACGGACACAGCCGGCACTGTGAAGACTGCTCCCCTTTATTGTCTATCCATCTCTGCTTTGATTTCAGATTCCCTCTGTCTTCATCTCTCTCTCCCCCTTTCCTTCTCCCCTCTCCATCTCCCCTCTTTCTCCCCCTCTATATCTCTCTCTCTCTCTTTCTCTCTCTATCCATCTCTCTCGACGCCACCTGGCAAATTCACAGTCCGCTCACGTCACGGCACTCTGCAAGGGCACCTGTGTCCTTCTCCCCCCCAAAAAAATAAAAGATAAATAATAAAATAAATGAATTCAAACAACAGCTCCCATGTCCGTGCCAACCTTCCCATTAGCAACATTACGGGATCATACTAAATCCTTTTGGTGACACGACCTTTCTGGAGGAAGACGCTTTGCCAACGTCATGCACTCACATCTGCTAGTTAATTACAGGTTAAATTAGAAAACGGGAGCAAAAAAAATATGCGGGATGTTCATTTAGAAGAGAGAACAGGGCAGCTGATAGGAGTGTAATTTCCCCCACCCCATACCATGTCTATTGTGGATTAATTGTCTGTCGAACCTGGAATCCATGTGCAGAGGCTCTCGCTTGGAAAAAGCACAAGCCTACTATCCCCTCTTTTGTTGTATCTGCGGTCATGTTAATGATCAATTCAGTCCGAATATGGAGATCAATATCAGACACAGTCAAGGGTTTGCTGATTAAAGGGAAGGGTGCGTATTAGCTAGGCTATTTACCTCTCGGCAGGCGCTAGGTTATACAAACCTATGAAACATTGAGTGAGGGTTGGTGATGTGAGGTTAATTTGATCATATTTATGACAACGTAACACACACCCTGGTGCTGTGTATTTGTAATAGCCTCTCTATGTATATGAACAGCGGGCAGTTCTTCAATTGCATTTTTGTGGGGAGGGGGGTGGTGGGGGGGAGGGTGTAAAGACATGGTTGCCATGGTTGGTTTCTGGGCTCTTCCTTTGTGATGCTTAAAAACAAAAGCCACATCAGCCACACTGGTTCAGCTAATATACACGAGTGGTGCTGAAAGAACAAAGCAATGTTACAAGTGAACCACTCACAGCCAACATTATTAGTTTAGTAATACAAAATAAATGCGGATGGGATTCATTTGGATTGGATTGTGGTATTGAGTGTAAACCTGTACAAGGCTGCATGACATTTAAAATATGAGTTTTCCATATCTTACATGATCTTTTTGCATTATTAACATCAATCTTAATAAACATTGTGCCAGTCGTATTTTCCCAAATTGGTTAAAACGACATGGAACAATAAGCTAACATCGGTATTGAGCCTGTATAAGTATGGAAAGGATTTTATCCTACGTTGATTCACTAAGGATTTTGCACCAAACAGCAATGTCTTGTTTTCGTAGCCATCTGGAAAATATTTACCCCTGAGAACAAAATGGTATCCTCTAGTGATTTAAAAATTATACTAGTCAATATTGCTTCCAGCCCCTCCCCACTACAATTCATTGTGAAGAAATATGGAGAGTTTTGGAGTTATTTTAAGGACCCCACCAGTACAATATAGTGCCTCTTTTTCCAATCAAAATGTCTGCGCCTTCTGTTCATCACGACTGGCCTATAGCATATTGGAGTGTATCAGGTTGAATCATCCATTTTAAATCAATTTTCAGTCCATTAAAATAAGAGGCTTCTCAGTATGTTTTCATTCTTGGTTGCGAAGGTGAAGTCGCAAACGGGGAACAAGCAACAGCACAAGCATAATCTAAAAGATTATTATAGGAGTTATAATAGTCCTTTGAGATTACATAGAACATATGTAACCACATCTTGTCCTAACCATTAAATGTGATGGCCACGTGCTAACCTGCACACAGAAACACCATTGGTTGGAAGCCACCAACGTTGACTAGCCTACAATCTGATAGCCGTGTACATGTGGGATGCACAGACAGACAAATTGAACATACCATCTGTGGAAGAAATGGCCATGTCTATGCTCCATGACAGATAACACACCACTCATTTAAGATGAGCTCCCCATGGGTACTGTGCAGTTCAAAATGACCGGTGAAGGTGAAACATGGATATGGATAAACATGCTACTAATGTGTTGACCCTTACCCAAGCTACCACACTCGGATTACAAGCCTTGTTGCTACTGATGAATGATAGCCATGTTGTAGGTGTGGAATGTGCAGTCACTAGCAGGACTTCTGTTGGTCTTAAGGCGGTGTGTTGGCAGTACAACATGCTCTATTTGGCTATGATGAAGCATCATGACGTGTAGCAATATCCCATCAGGAATAGCTCTACATTTCAATTTACTCCTACTTTCGTGGGTGTCTTATGCCAACTTGATTCTCAAGTTAATCAATTTGCATATAATACGCCTTGAACACAAATTAACTGTATACAATTAAACCTGTGCTGTCATGATTGTCAAAAGGGAGGGTTCAACATCCCACATATTTCAAATGATTTGCTTGGAAGGTCAGGCCCGATGCAGGTCTACTAAAGGGGTCTACTAACAGCTAAGGTCCCTTTAGTCTATGTATCCTTTCATAGAGCTGAAATAGTGGCCTGAGATTTATGTTAATTGTAGGCCTACGTCAAATTGTATGTAATCTTAAAATACAATGTTTATTGTTTTTCAACATGTGTCCAATATTACAGCCCGAGGCAGCAGTAACCAAGGACAATAGTTATAGTAGCCTGCATGAGCTTATTATATAAGAGTTGGACTAATTAATGCTGTTCTGTGTTCCAAAACATCCAAACCAACAGTAGGACTACAGTCAATTCAATCTCGATATTTTGAAAGGCATTTACTTTTTGGAAACCACATAGTAAAATGTTTATGGTTGAGCCAGTGGAAAGGTCTGTTGTCGTGGCCCGTAGTCAGAATAATTCTGCTGGGACTTATGTGAAACTTTCTCACCTCCCTAACGTTACACCCCTCACGTTTCCATTCAATGAAATATATCCAGATGTGGAGCTGCAGTGTGACCGGGGTTCATGTCCATAGCTGACCTCAGTGTTCACCATGCAGTCATAAACTAGGTTCAAGTCAACACCAAGCGGAGAGGCTGCACGAATCAGTGTAACTCTGAAAACGGACAGGTGTTATACTACAACACTTGCCTACGGACCGCACTGTTCACTGTGTCATCTCGGCCTGTGGCCGATGAGCGAGTTAAAAATAGTCTCCCAAGTGTCCACAAAGAGACCCCTTACGACGCATACCGTGTGATGTGCGGGCCTCAGCCGACGTGTCGACAGGGTGTCGATGGGGTGACTCATGTCTCTCTTACCTCCTGTGTTGGTGCGTTTGGTACAACCAGCCTCCTCAGCCGGAGTTTCCAGCGACCGTTTTCGGGAGTCTGGCAGCTCAGACTCCATGTGGGTCGGTTGTTCGTGAAGGTTGGCATTTGAAAATATCCCGTTATGTTCCACGGCTCCACCGGCCATCATCATTCCGAGCCGTTAACGCTGATATATATTTAAACAGGAAAAAGTGTGCGGGTCCACGGCCCCCTCAGCATGTAAAAAAAAAGCGCAGCGAGGAGAAAAAAAGGGCGAGTTTTCTCGATAACAACGGCAAGTTTGGACCGTTTTGTTTTCCCCCTTCAAATGTTATCAACCGCGAACGACGGACGAGACAGTCGGCGGTGGCCGCGGTCGTGCTGCCAGGAGCTCGGCGCTAAAGCTAAATATAAAAACCCATTGAGGGAAATGAATTCATTAGCGCGCGCACTACACTTTACTTTAAAGACAGGATCTCCTCCGCCAATTCAGCACGTCAACGTCCTGCTGCAAGTCAACGCTGGACTGTCCCCATGGCGAACTCGCAATATATTATATTACCGCAGAAAAAGATGTGGGATAAATATTTTTTTTATGTCCTCGCCATCTTCCGTACAGTGTTCTTAAGTCCCGGGTCGGTATCTGATAAGTAGTGCAGCTGTTGTTATTGTTGCCTTTGTAGTGCAAGAGAGCGATCTCTTCTAACGAACATGAGCGGACCACAGTGCCACTGGCAGGCGAACGAGGACATCTCCTGTAATCAACGCACATATAAAACGTCTTCATCAGCCCCAAAAATGTCATGGGGTTTGAATGATATGTCAATTAAATCTGCTACAGTAGTCACAATGGCACAGGCAAGTTATACTGTCCAGTTTATTAAACGCAATACATTTGAGGTAGAATAAACAAATACTATTGAAGTAACATCAATTTATTAATGTATATGTGATTTTTTTGGATTAAGTTTCAATCAAAAGCAATGCAGTGAATACAAATAAGAGGCAGATATGGGTTAGGCACCTGGATGAGGAGTTGAAGGTTCTGCCACATTATGTGCAGTTTTATTTATAATTTACAATCAAGCAATATATCAATACAGTATGTGTTCATGTGGGCTACTTTAAGATAGCCTACAAGGCAAATATTTTGGTTTGCCAAAACATTCCTAAAAGTTGTAACTAATCAAAACAAAAAGTTAATTAACTTATTTCTTTAGCTTCATCATAAAATAGCCCAAAATTGCAAATGTTGACTGTGGACTAGGCCAAGGAGATTGTCGTAATCTGTTATTTCATGGCGGTGGTGGTGGTGGAGGTTGGCAAGTCTACTCCGGTGCCCTGACTGTGTCTGCCTTATCCTGGTTGTCTTGACCCGAGGACAACTCAGAGCCAGCAGTCAGCATGGGCAGCCTTCTGGAGAGTCTCTGGAGGACCAAATCAGCAGTGCTGGAGAGGGAATGCTGGGTAACAAAGAGGGAGATAAAGTGTTATGAACAGTATTTCAAAAGGGGGACTTTCGGACTTCAAATGTCTGAAAATATTAAAAAGTTTTACAAAAAGTTGAATTTAGGAATAACACATTGGATTCCATTTGGGTAGTCCTAAATCCTCTAGCTGACGCTTTTATACTAAAAGCTTTTTCATATATACCTTGCTCAAGGATGCCTACAGGTAGGCCGTGTGGATATTGGGATTCAAACCAAGAATCGTTCAGCTCAACCTTGCCAAAACACTGCCTTGGAATTTAATTGTAGACAAGTGGTGTTTGTTTTAAGTGGTCGTTACAAACCTGCATAATGTGCAGTCCCTTCAGTGTGAGAATAGCCAGCTCTTTTAGCCCGTCCCCGGTCAGGTCTGAGTACGTAATGGATAGCACTGGGCTCTTGAAGCTCCGCCTCCACACCATTTGAAACAGCCTTTCAGACCCACTGTGTAGCTGCTCCTGGAATTTATAGCAAAGTAATTCCTGTTTGGAAGAAGAAAAAAAAAACAGAAAAGCATAATTAGTATGGCATCCATTTCTATTACGATGAACTCATATTTCATTGTTAAAACCGAGAGGTACAATTCGTCAAAATCATTTTCAGGTGATAGCTCTCAAGAGGCCCCTCCCCCCACGGACCTGCCCATAGGTTCCAATCAGCACTTCCTTCTGCCCGTCAAAATCCAGGTCAACGACCATGGCACAGAGCACGGCATCCCATTGGTCGCTTTCCAGGAGGAACACTGGGTGGGACATACCGTGCTCCTGGATATCTCTGGTAATAACACACCACAAAACAGCATATGCCTCTGTGAGAAAGTGTGTAAGTCTGTGTTTGAGCAGTGGACACTCTCGGGTTGCCATGGGGACCCCTCCAGGTCAAGCATAGGAGGATTAAAACAAAAAAACTATTGCACAATGGAGGAACAATGCAGTGGATTACACAATAATAGTTATACAAAAATCAATTAATTCACAAACACCTGTTTAGAAAAGCAATATTTAAAACAGTTGTATCTTGTTTCTCGCTGGCATCATTTTTACCTCTCTTTTATTCAATTGTGTGCTTTTACCTTTATGCAACTAAAGGGTATATATCCACAATGAATACCATATATACGACTGATGCTTACCTGTAGACAATAGCCGTCTCTATAGTGCTGGTTACCAGAAGATTGTAACTACCCATTTCTTCGCCTGTAAAACAAACACCATTTATCTTTCCCAAATGCTGTTTATTTAAAAAGATACATTTTAGGACATATGGTTGAATGAACATACTAAGGGAATCCATTTAAAACAAAGCATTTCTTGAAGGCAATAAT
Organism: Micromesistius poutassou; assembly: GCF_964030765.1. Lineage (NCBI taxonomy): Eukaryota > Metazoa > Chordata > Actinopteri > Gadiformes > Gadidae > Micromesistius > Micromesistius poutassou. The sequence goes on from NC_140280.1 coordinate 15,108,648, forward strand.
TATTGCCTTCAAGAAAGAAGCAGTGAACCTGTTGTCAGGTTTTAGTGAGCGGACCAATCACAGCCCTTGCTGCTGCGTCGCCTCGACACAAGGTTACAATTTTTGGGAGGCGCACGTCAGGCCCTTACGGTGGATGCAATAACTATGCCTAAGGGAGGGGAACTAAGCCTTTAGGGAGGGGTTGGGCCACGCAGGAAGCATCCAGAATGACTACAGGAAGGCTGCAGACCTTTTGTATCATACCCAGTAGCTTCCCTTTAGCCACTACACAATCTAGCATTGAGGTGTTATCGTTGTGTAAGAGGAATCAGCTACCTTTCACCTCTGCTGTGGTGCTGGGGGAGTCACTGCTCAGAGAGAACAGAAGAACTGTGGATATAGGGCTGTCCTGTAGCACCCGCCAACTCTGCAACACCTCTGATACAGAAATTAATGGCAACACAGCCGAAAAAGAAGCACACAAAAAAACACATTTTCAGTACGTGAAGGGAGTTTTTGAAGGAATGGAGCCTTTACATGCAACTTGTTTGGTATTTGATAATCCTATAAATTGGCCTTGTTATATGGTCTATATTCTATAGTTATTTTTAACTTTAAATAAAATAACTTAAAAAATACTCTAAGAGATCAGCATTGCCATATTACGTTATCTGAAACCTTTTTCCTCTCATGTTCACATGAATTATGATGCATCATTTATTTAGACCCAAGTGTAGACTGCACCATGAATCTTGGCCTAAAGCCCCTATCCTTTTCTCACATCCCACCTGCCAACCTACCACAGTCCCATCTCACCTGGCTTGCTCTGGTCCACCAGCGCCAGTCCAATGCAGCCATTCTGACAACCGTAGGTGGAGAATCTCCGGCCCCCGGGCACACTCAGCATGTCCAGCCACAGGACACTAATGGTGGGGTGCAACCAGAGAGAGTGAACTTGAGTGGTTTATGTTGTGCTTGATTCGACCAGTACCTGGTCACTTCGTGCTGTGGACACAATGCTGGCTTAGCAAAGGTAGCCCTCTCCTGAGGAAGTTTTTTGAACTGAAAGTACAGTTATAATATGTCAATAACAAAACCCAATTATCTTTATATTATTATATTATATCCATTACCCACTCCACTGTAAATAAGTCTGAATTGTATTATGGGTTAGGTGAGAAAAAGTGAAAAAAAAATCGTAACTTTCAACCTGCTGTGCATGATTACACAGTTTGCTGTTTGAAATGAGAACCTTTTTTTTATTTATTTGTTGTTCATATCAGACATGCCTTTATTAATAAATCCACAACTAACCATATTCCGGGAGGCATTAAAAGGAAGTGCTGGGAGGCAGACTAACTTGCTGGGCAGCTCCTGTAGCTCTGGAAAGAGCCTCTCCACTGGCTGCTCCTCAAACTGGTGGAGGGACGCATTCTGGTGGACACAGGAGGTCTGCGGTCAGCTTAGTAATACTACTTTGAAAAAGATCAACAGGCGAACGCACACAAGCTCGGTTTCTGACCTCTTTGTAAAGGTGTATGCTCTGGTCGTGGCCGCTAAGCAGAAACACTGTCTCACGTCCTCCTCCTTCACAATGGACCCTAAAGATTGAATTATAGACGTTGAACATTTGATAGAAATCGACTGATAAACACATTAAGCCTGCCCTTCTGTTTCTACGTTCACACGATGACCTGAGAGCAAAATGTAAAGGTCATGAGGTTATTTTCTCAAATATTTAGCATCTGTGATAATGATGCATCACCATTTTGGAAAGAAGTTGGTCAACCAATCCTGTGTTAATCAACTTACTCTGTGTGGTAGAGTTGGAAAGGAGTAAACTGCAACTCCAGATTAAGGCAACTCTCTATTCGGGTAATGGAGAAGAACGTCAGTAATCACAGGTAGATAAGATCGGTGATGATTTGGTGGATTAGATGAGTGAATGGACATTATAATAGATGATGGATGAGAATAGATGAGAGAACATAATGGACATTATAAAAACATAGAACAGTTAGACTCACGTGCGATGGACTCCAGGTTGAACTCGGAGCCAGGTTCATAGTCACAGTAGATATTCAGGAACGGAGTGGCTTTGTCACCGGAGTCCTGATGCACATTGAAATGAACAGTGACGGACTAGAGATTGACACAATTCCACATCATCACAACGGTATATGGCACACTTTGAAATCAAAATACCTTTATAAACGTGATCCCTACAACCAGCCCTCTGTTTGGTGCAGATTTGTTGAAGGCATCGATTGATACAATCTCGGCATCAACTAAGACAACGAAGAGGCAGATATACGCGTTTCACAAAGTCATGCCGTGTCCATTTAGTGCTAGCCCATGTCTTCTGGGAGCCTAAACAGTCTTCGAGTTGATAAAGTGTGCAAAGTGTTCCATTTGTGCGTGCTCACCTGGGATGTACGTGAACTGTACCTCTTTGGCAACAGGTCGTATTTTTTGTTGGAGTTCTTGATACCTGAAGCACACCACTTTGCCTTTGAGGGTTGCAGCCAGCAGCTCTTGCTCTCCAGCCTGACATAGTCCATATATATTACTTTGCGAAGGAAAACGTGAAAAGCTATCCTCGACAAAAGGAAACGCGTCCTTCTCTTCAGGTTGCATCCTCGGGAATATTTCACGACGGCATGTTAAGATTTAATACTTTTTTTTCATAACCTGCAAATTGTAAATATAAAAACATGAATCGTGAGCGTCTATAACAGTACATGCAGTAAAACATCCGGTTTGGGCGGAGTCTTTCCCACACCGACCAATCAGGTAAAGCTGACCAGTTCGACTCTCTCTCACTTTCTTTTATTCAATTGTTTATTACATACCTTTGCCTTTATTTCTGTCCTCCATAAATACACATTTATATCACAGACAGTCATTTAACGTGTCCGTATAGAAGGCCGTCTGTTTCAAGATTGATACATGCTTTACCATGTCTTACAACTATTCACCATGTTATACTAAAATGTATTCAATTATTCTTTAATGAAATAATTCTGTGTGTAACCAATACCTTCTAGCTAACGTTCAATGACAATGGAGAAATAAAAAATAATATTGTTTTTGGATGAACCAATCATCTTTGTCCACCAGAGGTCAGTAAAGGCCCGTTAACTGTTCCAGCGAATTAATTAATTTAAAAAAATCGTTTTACGTTTATACAGTCAACATATAGAAATGATTATATATAATAGTCACATTGGGAACGAATTGACTATGGTGAATCGACCTAGTCGTTGTTTTGAATATGATTCATTAGTTTATGTATTTATTCATCTCAAATGATGTTGCTTGAGACTTCTGCAATGCATTCAACCCTATCAACCAGCATTTGCCAGTTGGATAATAAATAAATTGTTGCCAAAAGATTTCGTTTATTTATGTAATCATTTATTTGGATACATGGTAATTTAGTAAGGTGCAGCAACATTTCTTCCTCAGGTCCAAAATAGATTTTAAATAGGTCTAGTGCAGAACAGGATATCAAAAGCTATCTCTGCATAACACAATTTTTTGTGTTGTTTCTCAAATACTATGAACATATACATACACACTTAACACAGTATAACAGGTCCAACCCATTTAATGCATACACCTGTCTACATGTCTATTTGCATATTCTGCACTTTATAAAGGTTATACAATAACAATAATTGATAATAATAATAATAATAATAATAATAATAATAATAATCTAACTGTGAATACAACCACCAAACTTAGATTATCATTATGAGATAGACCTAATGAAGGTGATTACAGGCCAAGGTCTTGGAAAACACACACACACACACACACATACACAGACATTCTGTACAGAGACCTATGTATCCATCTGTCTTGTCATTTTCTTCACCAGCTTATTTGTGGCCAGGGTTATGAGGGGGGGCAGCCAGTCCTGTCTTATGACAGGCTAGGCAGAGGGGCCCACATGGGCTCCCCGGTCTCACATGTATGACACTACGGGGTCCCTGCCCGCCGGACCCACCCTGAGGGGGTCGGGAGAAGAGTGTCAAACTCTAGACGAAGACGCTTGGTTTCGAAAAGGATAGTTTGAGTAGAAAACACACACGTCGTGAGCCAGCTGCTCCATAGTTTAAATGACTGCTACTCCATCTGCTGCAGGGCGGTACTGCTACTGTTGAAGAAGAAGCCGACAGACTGGTGTAGGACACTCCCGGTAGTCCTAGAACCGCTTGCTAATCCCAGCGCGGGATTACTGCCCACTGTAATCACTTATCCTCCCCACGGACACCGGTACACTGCACAGTCCAACTTCTGACTCATCACACACACACACACATACACACACATGCACGTGCACAAGCACGTGCACACGCACACACACACACACACACCCACGAACACATGCAAACCTGCAGATGGACACACACACACACACACACACACACACACACAAGCTCACGCACATGCACATGCATGCACACATACATGCATGAACACACACACACACACACACACACACACACACACACACACCATGTATGTATGCACACACACACACACACACACACACACACACAGATGGACACACACACGCAAACACACACACATACACACACTGTGTGTTTATATGCACACAATGTGCATATAAACACACATATGCCTGATGAACACATCAGACATCTGGTAACATATGCATTGATTGACAATGAATACAAACCCACAGAATCCTAGACACGTGCAATGATATCGACATGCACATATGCACTAACGCACAGAGACATGTACCAAGTGGCCAATAAGACACTAGTAATAATTCACTAGTTAAGATGATACATTGAAAAGGAATGCACATGTCAGATAACTTAAAAATGACAATTTGACATGCAATAACATAATATATGTGGAGAACATGATCACGCAATACAAGGAGTTTACTGTGACATTTCACTTGAAATTGAATTCAAATTCAACCACATAGGATGGCTGTACACAGAGCAGGTGAAGTTTA